>NW_019265185.1:0-10970 GCF_002742605.1 Olea europaea var. sylvestris
ATGCTGTAAACTTTAGTTTACACTTTGACACGTAACATTACTTTATTGGACAGTTTGAATTTCAAATAGTTTTCCCATCCAATTGACACCTCACAACAATGGAAGCATCAAACAACATATTAAAAATCAGTGTACAAATAGCAAAGTTCAATCGGTAAGAACTTTGCCACATTTACACTATGGTTTACACTTTGCCATGTGACATTAACCTCCTTGACAGTTTAAATTTCAAACAGTTTTTCCATCAAATTCACACTTGACAACAATGCAAGTGTCAAACAACGTGTCGAAAATCAGTGTGCAAATAGTAAAGTTCAATTGGTAAGGACCTTGTTACATGTACACTATGGTGTACACTTTGCCACGTGGCATTACCCTGTTGGACAATTTAAATTACAAACAGTTTTTCCATCCGATTGACACTTGACAACAATGCAAGCATCAACCAACGTGATGAAAATCAGTGTACAAATAGCAAAATTCAATCGCGTAGGACCTTGCTGCGTTTACACTGTGGAGTACACTTTAGTTTACACATTGCTACGTGACATTATCCTCTTGGATAGTTTAAATTTCATACAGTTTTCCCATCCAACCGACACTTGACAACAATGCAAGTGTCAAAAAATGAGTCAAAAATAAGAGTACAAATAGCAAAGTTCAGTCGATAAAAACTTTGTTACATGTACACTACGATGTACACTTTAATTTACACTTTGCCACATGACATTACCCTGTTGGACATTTTAAATTTCAACCAATTTTCCCATCCAACTGACACTTGACAACAATGCAAGTGTCAAACAACTTGTCGAAAATCGATGTACAAATTACAAAGTTCAATTGGCAAGTACCTTGTGACATGTACACTATGCTGTAAACTTTAGTTTACACTTTGACACGTAACATTACTCTATTGGATAGTTTGAATTTCAAATAGTTTTCCCATCCAATTGACACCTCACAACAATGGAAGTGTCAAACAACATATTAAAAATCAGTGTACAAATAGCGAAGTTCAATAGGTAAGAACCTTGCCACATTTACACTAAGGTTTACACTTTGCCACGTGACGTTAACCCCCTTGACAGTTTAAATTTCAATTAGTTTTTCCATCAAATTGACACTTGACAACAATGCAAGTGTCAAACAACGTGTCAAAAATCAGTGTGCAAATAGTAAAGTTCCATCAGTAAGGACCTTGTTACATGTACACTATGGTGTACACTTTGCCACGTGGCATTACCCTGTTGGACAATTTAAATTACAAACAGTTTTTCCATCCGATTGACACTTGACAACAATGCAAGCATCAACCAACGTGATGAAAATCAGCGTACAAATAGCAAAATTCAATCGCGTAGGACCTTGCTGCGTTTACACTGTGGAGTACACTTTAGTTTACACATTGCTACGTGACATTATCCTCTTGGATAGTTTAAATTTCAAACAGTTTTCCCATCCAACTGACACTTGACAACAATGCAAGTGTCAAAAAACTAGTCAAAAATAAGAGTACAAATAGCAAAGTTCAGTCGATAAAAACTTTGTTACACGTACACTACGATGTACACTTTAATTTACACTTTGTCACATGACATTACCCTATCAGATAGTTTAAATTTCAACCAGTTTTCTCATCCAACTGACACTTGACAACAATGCAAGTGTCAAACAACTTGTCGAAAATCGATGTACAAATTGCAAAGTTCAATTGGCAAGTACCTTGTGACATGTACACTATGTTGTAAACTTTAGTTTGCACTTTGACACGTAACATTACTCTATTGGACAGTTTGAATTTCAAATAGTTTTTCCATCCATTTGACACCCCACAACAATGGAAGCGTCAAACAACATATTAAAAATCAGTGTACAAATAGCAAAGTTCAATCGGTAAGAATCTTGCCACATTTACACTATGATTTACCCTTTGCCACGTGACATTAACCTCCTGGACAGTTTAAATTTCAATCAATTTTTCCATCAAATTGATGCTTGACAACAATGCAAGTGTCAAATAACATGTCGAAAATCAGTGTGCAAATAGTAAAGTTCAATCGGTATGGACCTTGCTACATGTACACTATGGTGTACACTTTAGTTTACACTTTGCCACGTGGCATTACCCTATTGGACAATTTAAATTACAAACAATTTTTCCATCCGATTGACACTTGACAACAATGCAAGCATCAACCAACGTGATGGAAATCAGTGTAAAAATAGCGAAGTTCTATCGCTGAAGACCTTGCTGCATTTACACTGTGGTGTACACATTAGTTTACACATTGCCACGTGACATTATCCTCTTGGATAGTTTAAATTTCAAACAGTTTTTTCATCCAATTGACACTCGACAACAATGCAATTGTCAAACAACGTGTGAAAAATTAGTGTACAAATAGCAAAGTTCAGTCGGTAAAAACTTTGTAACATGTACACTACGGTGTACACTTTAATTTACACTTCGCCACATGAGATTACCTTGTTGGACAGTTTAAATTTCAAACTGTTTTCCCATCCGACTAACACTTGACAACAATGCAAGTGTCAAACAACGAGTCAAAAATAAGAGTACAAATAGCAAAGTTCAATCGATAAGAACTTTGCTACATGTACACTATAGTATACACACTTTAGTTTACACTTTGCCATGAGACATTACCCTCCTGGGCAGTTTTAATTTCAACCAATTTTTCCATCCAGTTGATACTTGACAACAATGCAAGTGTCAAACAACTTGTCGAAAATCGATGTACAAATAGCAAAGTTCAATCGGTAAGAACTTTGCGACATTTACACTATGGTTTACACTTTGCCACATGACATTAACCTCCTGGATAGTTTAAATTTCAATCAGTTTTTCCATCAAATTGACACTTGACAACAATGCAAGTGTCAAACAACGTGACGAAAATCAGTGTGCAAATAGTAAAGTTCAATCGGTAAGGACCTTGCTACATGTACACTTTAGTTTACACTTTGCCACGTGGCATTACCCTGTTGGACAATTTAAATTACAAAAAGTTTTTCCATTCGATTGACACTTGACAACAATGCAAGCATCAACCAACGTGATGGAAATCAGTGTAAAAATAGCAAAGTTCAATCGCTGAGGACCTTGCTGCATTTACACTGTGGTGTAACCTTTAGTTTACACATTGCCACGTGACATTATCCTGTTGGATAGTTTAAATTTCAAACAATTTTCCCATCCAATTGATAATCGACAACAATGCAATTGTCAAACAATGTGTGAAAAATTAGTGTACAAATAGCAAAGTTCAGTCGGTAAAAACTTTGTTACATGTACACTACGATGTACACTTTAATTTACATTTCGCCACATGATATTACCCTGTTGGACAGTTTAAGTTTCAAACAGTTTTCCCATCCAACTAACACTTGACAACAATGCAAGTATCAAACAACGAGTCAAAAATAAGAGTACAAATAGCAAAGTTCAATCGATAAGAACTTTGCTACATGTACACTATAGTATACGTACTTTAGTTTACACTTTGCCACTAGACATTACCCTCCTGAACAGTTTTAATTTCAACCAGTTTTTCCATCCAATTGATACTTGACAACAATGCAAGTGTCAAACAACTTGTTGAAAATCGATGTACAAATAGCAAAGTTCAATTGGCAAGTACCTTGTGACAAGTACACTATGCTGGTTTACACCTTGACACGTAACATTACTCTGTTGGACAGTTTGAATTTCAAATAGTTTTCCCATCCAATTGACACTTGACAGTAATGGAAGTGTCGAACAACGTATTAAAAATCAGTGTACAAATAGCAAAGTTCAATTGGTAAGAACCTTGCCACATTTACATTATGGTTTACAGTTTGCCACGTGACATTAACCTCCTGAAGTTTAAATTTCAATCAATTTTTCCATCAAATTGACACTTGACAACAATGCAAGTGTCAAACAAAGTGTCGAAAATCAGTGTGCAAATATCAAAGTTCAATCGATAAGGACCTTGCTATATGTGCACTTTAGTTTACACTTTGCCACGTGACAATACCCTGTTGGACAGTTTCAATTTCAAATAGTTTTCCCATCCAATTGACACCTGACAACAATGCATGTGTCAAACAACGTGTCACAAATCAGTGTACAAATAGCAAAGTTTAATCGGTAAGAACCGTGCTATACGTACACTATGGTGTACACTTTAGTTTACACTTTGCCACGTGATATTACCCTGCTGGATAGTTTAAATTACAAATAGTTTTCCCATTCGATTCAAACTTGACAACAATGCAAGTGTCAAACAACCTGTCCAAAATCAATGTACAAATAGTAAAGTTCAATCGGTAAGAACTTTGTTACATGTACACTATGGTGTACACTTCTGTTTACACTTTGTCTCCTGAAATTACCCTGTTGGACAATTTATATTTCAAACAGTTTCCCCATCCAACTAACACCTGACAACAATACAAGTGTCAAACAACGAGTCAAAAATAAGAGTACAAATAGCAAAGTTCAATCGATAAGAACTTTGCTACATGTACACTATGGTATACACACTTTAGTTTACACTTTGCAACGAGACATTACCCTCCTGGACAGTTTTAATTTCAACCAGTTTTTCCATCCGATTGATATTTGACAACAATTCAAGTGTCAAACAACTTGTCGAAAATCGATGTACAAATTGCAAAGTTCAATCGGCAAGTACCTTGTGACATGTACACTACGCTGTAAACTTTAGTTTACACCTTGACACCTAACATTACTCTGTTGGACAGTTTGAATTTCAAATAGTTTTCCCATCCAATTGACACCTGACAACAATGAAAGTGCCAAACAACGTATGTAAAATCAGTGTACAAATAGTAAAGTTCAATCGGTAAGAACATTGCCACATTTACACTATGGTTTACACACTTTAGTTTACACTTTGCCACATGACATTACCCTTCTGGACTATTAAATTTCAATCAGTTTTTTCGTCAAATTGACATTTGATAACGATGTAAGTGTCAAACAACATGTCGAAAATCAGTGTACGAATAGCAAAGTTCAATCAATAAGGACCTTGCTACTTGTACACTATGACGTACACTTTATTTTACACTTTGCCACGTGGCATTACCCTGTTGGACAGTTAAAATTTCAAATAGTTTTCCCATCCAATTGACACTTGACAAGAATGCAACTGTCAAAGAACGTGTCAAATATCAGTGTACAAATAGCAAAGTTCAATTGGTAAAGACTTTGCTTTGTATACACTATGGTGTACACTTTAGTTTACACTTTGCCACGTTACATTACCCTGTTGGACAATTTGAATTTCAAACAGTTTTTCCATCCAATTGACACCTGACAACAATGCAAGTTTCAAACAACGTGTGGAAATCAGTGTACAAATAGCAAAGTTCAATCGGTAAGAACCTTGCTACATGTACAATATGGTGTACACTTTAGTTTACACTTTGTCACATGACATTACCTTGTTGGACAATTTAATGTACAAACAGTTTTCCCATCCGATTGACACTTGACGACAATGCATGCATCAAACAACGTGATGAAAATCAGTGTACAAATAGCAAAGTTCAATTGCTAAGGACCTTGCTGCTTGTACACTGTGCTGTACACTTTAGTTTACACTTTGCCACGTGACATTATCGTGTTGGATAGTTCAAATTTCAAGCAGTTTTCCCATCCAATTAACACTTGACAACAATGCAATTGTCAAACAACGTGTCAAAAATTAGTGTACAAATAGCAAAGTTCAGTCGGTAAAAACTTTGTTACATGTACACTACGGTGTACACTTTAATTTACACTTTGCCATATGACATTACCATGTTGGACAGTTTAAATTTCGAACAGTTTTTCCATCCAACTGACACTTGACAACAATACAAGTGTCAAACAACATGTCAAAAATAAGTGTACAAATAGCAAAGTTCAATCGATAAGAACCTTGCTACATGTACAATATGGTATTCACACTTTAGTTTACACTTTCCCACGAGACATTACCCTCCTGGGCAGTTTAAATTTCAATCAGTTTTTCCATCCAATTGATATTTGACAACAATGCAAATGTGAAACAACATGTCAAAAATCGATGTACATATAGCAAAGTTCAATCGGTACGTACCTTGCGACATGTACACTGTGGTGTAAACTTTAGTTTACACTTTGACACATAATATTACTTTGTTGGACAGTTTTAATTTCTAATAGTTTTCCCATCTGATTGACACTTGAGAACAATGCATGCATCAAACAACGTGATGAAAATTAGTGTACAAATAGCAAAGTTTAATCGCCAAGGACCTTGCTGCATGTACACTATGGTGTACACTTTAGTTTACACTTTGCCATGTGACATTATCCTGTTGGATGGTTTAAATTTTAAACAGTTTTCCCATCTAACTGACACTTGACAACAGTACAATTGTCAAACAAAGTTCAAAAATTAATGTACAAATAGCAAAGTTCAGTCGGTAAAGACTTTGTTACATGTACACTACGGTGTACACTTTAATTTACACTTTGCCACATGACAATACCATGTTGGACAGTCTAAATTTCAAACAATTTTCCCGTCGAACTAACACTTGACAATAATGCAAGTGTCAAACAACGTATCGAAAATCGATGTACAAATAGCAAAGTTCATTCGGCAAGTACCTTGTGACATGTACACTACGTTGTAAACTTTAGTTTACACTTTGACGCGTAACATTACTCTGTTGGACAGTTTGAATTTCAAAGAGTTTTCCCATCCAATTGACACCTGACAACAATGGAAGTGTCAAACAACGTATTAAGAATCAGTGTAAAAATAGCAAAGTTCAATCGGTAAGAACCTTGCCACAATTACACAATGGTTTACACTTTGCCACGTGACATTAACCTCCTAGACACTTTAAATTTCAATCATTTTTTACATCAAATTGACAGTTCACAACAATGCAAGTGTCAAACAATTTGTCGAAAATCAGTGTGCAACTAGCAAAGTTCAATCGGTAAGGACCTTGCTACATGTACACTATGGTGTACACTTTAGTTTACACTTTGCCATGTGACAATACCCTGTTGGACAATTTCAATTTCAAATAGTTTTCCCATCCAATTGACACCTGACAACAATGCAAGTGTCAAACAACGTGTCAAAAATCAGTGTACAAATAGCAAAGTTCAATCGGTAAGAACCATGCTATATGTACACTATGGTGTACACTTTAGTTTACACTTTGCCACGTGATATAACCCTGCTGGACAGTTTAAATTACAAACAGTTTTCCCATCCGATTTAAACTTGACAACAATGTAAGTGTCAAACAACGTGTCCAAAATCAATGTACTAATAGCAAAGTTCAATCGGTAAGAACTATGTTACATGTACATTATGGTGTACACTTTAGTTTACACATTGTCTCCTAATATTACCTTGTTGGACAATTTAAATTTCAAACAGTTTTTTGATCCAACTGACACTTGAAAATAATGCAAGTGTCAAACAACGTGTCAAAAATCAGTTTAGAAATAGCAATGTTCAATCGATAAGAACCATGTTACATGTACACTATGGTGTACACACTTTAGTTTTACACTTTGCCACGTGACATTACCCTTCTGGACTATTAAATTTCAATCAGTTTTTCCATCAAATTGACATTTGATAACAATGCAAGTGCCAAACAACGTGTCGAAAATCAGTGTACGAATAGCAAAGTTCAATTAATAAGGACCTTGCTACATATACACTATGGCGTACACTTTAGTTTACACTTTTCCATGTGGCATTACCCTATTGGACAGTTAAAATTTCAAATAGTTTTCCCATCCAATTGACAATCAACAAGAATGCAAGTGTTAAACAACGTGTCAAAATCAGTGTACAAATAGCAAAGTTCAATCGGTAAGAACCTTGGTACATGTACAATAATGTGTACACTTTAGTTTACACTTTGCCATGTGACATTACCCTGTTAGGCAATTTAATGTACAAACAGTTTTCCCATCCGATTGACACTTGACAACAATGCATGCATCAAACAACATGATGAAAATCAGTGTACAAATAGTAAAATTCATTTGCTAAGGACCTTGCAGCTTGTACACTGCGCTGTACACTTTAGTTTACACTTTGCCACGTGACATTATCCTGTTGGATAGTTTAAATTTCAAACAGTTTTCCCATCCAATTGACACTTGACAACAATGCAATTGTCAAACAATGTGTCAAAAATTAGTGTACAAATAGCAAAGTTCAGTCGGTAAAAACTTTGTTACATGTACACTACGGTGTACATTTTAATTTACACTTTGCCACATGAAATTTCCATGTTGGACAGTTTAAATTTCAAACAGTTTTCCCATCCAACTGACACTTGACAACAATGCAAGTGTCAAACAACATGTCAAAAATAAGTGTACAAATAGCAAAGTTCAATCGATAAGAACCTTGCTACATGTACAATATGGTATTCACACTTTCGTTTACACTTTGCCACGAGACATTACCCTCCTGGGCAGTTTAAATTTCAACCAGTTTTTCCATCCAATTGATACTTGACAATAATGCAAGTGTCAAACAATATGTCGAAAATCGATGTACTTATAGCAAAATTCATTCGGTAAGTGCCTTGCGACATGTAAACTGTCGTGCAAACTTTAGTTTACACTTAGACACATAACATTACACTGTTGGATAGTTTGAATTTCTAATAATTTTCCCATCCGATTGACACTAAAAAACAATGCATGCAACAAACAACGTGATGAAAATCAGTGTACAAATAGCAAAGTTTAATCGCTAAGGACCTTGCTGCATGTACACTGTGGTGTACACTTTAGTTTACACATTGCCATGTGACATTATCCTATTGGATAGTTTACATTTCAAACAGTTTTCCCATCCAATTGACACTCGACAACAATGCAATTGTCAAACAACGTGTGAAAAATTAGTGTACAAATAGCAAAGTTCAGTAGGTAAAAACTTTGTTACATGTACACTACGGTGTACACTTTAATTTACACTTTGCCACTTGACAATACCCTGTTGGACAGTCTAAATTTCAAACAATTTTCCCGTCGAACTAAAACTTGACAATAATGCAAGTGTCAAACAACGTATCAAAAATCGATGTACAAATAGCAAAGTTCATTCGGCAAGTACCTTGTGACATGTACACTACGGTGTAAACTTTAGTTTACACTTTGACACGTAGCATTACTCTGTTGGACAGTTTGAATTTCAAAGAGTTTTCCCATCCAATTGACACCTGACAAAAATGGAAGTGTCAAACAACGTATTAAAAATCAGGGTACAAATAGCAAAGTTCAATTGGTAAGAATCTTGCCACAATTACACTATGGATTACACTTTGCCACGTGACATTAAACTCCTGGACAATTTAAATTTCAATCAGTTTTTCCATCAAAGTGACACTTGACAACAATGCAAGTGTCAAACAACGTGTCGAAAATCAGTTTGCAACTAGCAAAGTTCAATGGGTAAGGACCTTGCTACATGTACACTATGGTGTACACTTTAGTTTACACTTTGCCACGTAACATTAATCTGTTTGGTAGTTTCAATTTCAAATAGTTTTTCTATCCAATTGACACCTGACAACAATGCAAGTGTCAAACAACATGTCAAAAATCAGTGTACAAATAGCAAAGTTCAATCGGTAAGAACCGTGCTATATGTACACTATGGTATACACTTTAGTTTACACTTTGCCACGTGATATTATCCTACTAGACAGTTTAAATTACAAACATTTTTCCCATCCGATTCAAACTTGACAACAATGCAAGTGTCAAAAAACTTGTCGAAAATCAATGTACAAATAGCAAAGTTCAATGGGCAAGTACCTTGTGACATGTACACTACGGTGTAAACTTTAGTTTACACTTTGACACGTAACATTACTCTATTGGACAGTTTGAATTTCAAATAGTTTTCCCATCCAATTGACACCTGACAACAATGGAAGTGTCAAACAACGTGTTAAAAATTAGTGTACAAATAACAAACTTCAATCGGTAAGAACTTTGCCACATTTACACTATGGTTTACACTTTGCCACGTGACATTAACCTCCTGGACAATTCAAATTTCAATCAGTTTTTCCATCAAATTGACACTTGGCAACTATGCAAGTGTCAAACAACGTGTCAAAAATAATTGTGCAAATAGCAAAGTTCAATCTGTAAGGACCTTGCTACATGTACACTATGGTGTACACTTTAGTTTACACTTTGCCATGTGACATTACCCTGTTGGACAGTTTCAATTTCAAATAATTTTCCCATCCAATTGAGACCTGACAACAATACAAGTGTCAAACGACGTGTCAAAAATTAGTGTACAAATAGCGAAGTTCAATCGGTAAGAACTTTGTTACATGTACACTACGGTGTACACTTTAGCTTAAACTATCTCCTGATATTACCCTGTTGGACAACTTAAATTTCAAACAATTTTTCCATCCAACTGACATTTGAAAACAATGCAAGTGTCAAACAACGTGGCAAAAATCAATGTAGAAATAGCAAAGTTCAATCGGTAAGAACCTTGCTACATGTACACTATGGTGTACACACTTTAGTTTACACTTTGCCAGGTGATATTACCCTTCTGGAAAGTTTAAATTTCAATCAGTTTTTCCATCCAATTGACACTTGACAAGAATGCAAGTGACAAACAACGTGTCAAAAATCAGTGTATGAATAGCAAAGTTCAATCAGTAAGGACCTTGCTACATGTACACCATGGAGTACACTTTAGTTTACACTTTGCCACGTGGCATTATCCTGTTGGACGGTTTAAATTTCAAGCAATTTTCCAATCCGACTGACACTTGACAACAATGCAAATGTCAAACAACGTGTCGAAAATCGATGTACAAATACCAAAGTTCAATTGGTAAAGACCTTGCTACATGTACACTATAGTGCACACTTTAGT
>NW_019265186.1:0-1204 GCF_002742605.1 Olea europaea var. sylvestris
TCAGGAGGAGGAGGAAACCTCTTTCTAGTTTGGTTACGATTCAACTCTTGGAGTTTTAACAGAATGAAGATCCACTTGTGCAATTCGGCTTAGGGAATTGGAATTCATGAAAGATCAATGTCATATGTGAACTGAATCTTTCTGGTCTGAACACCGTGATTGCAATTCGTTGTTGCCAAATGCGAACTTGTACTATCTGGGATTTTATTTGTTTTTAAACTCTAGCATTCCGTACTTCCAAGTTGTGATTCCCTATTCACTTATGTAAGCTTATTGGTATGTGATACTTTCGATACTGTCAGGCAAGCTTCTGTTGCATTAAATGTGTGGCAGCCAGACATTGTTCGGGGGAGGCAAAAACAGATGGTTCAGCAATGCAATGTACCTGTTGACTCTCGCATCAATGCGCTTGAGATGGATCTTAGACTTTGTGAACAACAAATTGCGGGATATGATAATGCCCTCGTAAGTCTAAATCTGCCTTTTATTTTTCAATTGGGTGACAAGTGCGGACAGAAAATGTGGAGAGGAAAAAGAATGTGGTGCATTTAGAAGCTCCCTATAAACTGAAATGTATCATTGCAGAGAATTGAAAAACAAAGGCTGGATGCAGCCAAGGGAAGGCTGGCTTCGGTGAAATATCACCCATTGCAAGATTTTAGCCTGACAAGCAGCCAGCCAGATGAGCACAGGAAAAGAAGGAAAAAGTCTAAGCAATCCTCAGCGCTGAAGGTAAATAGATTTCCTGTTTGATACTGTCACATTATTTTCCAAATAATCTAGAACAAAATCAAACCTGACTTCTCTTAGCCTTGAACTTCTGAATAATATTATGGGACCTCCAAGTGTGAACAACTTTGAGCATGATGAGGAACACTATTTACCTACATTTTATTTTGAGCATGCGATGCTATTTGTCTTAAACTTGGTAAAATGTGGTACGTAAAAGGAGCCTATTTATCTGCAGTTGTACCTTGTGCAAATTTGAACAATACTTAATGGTTGATTTCTTTTGAATGCTTCCAACAGATTTAAGCGGGATGAAGTGAAAGCATTTGCCAAAAGAAGGGCCATAAAGTGGGACTGAATATGTGAAATGGATCTCTATCTCGTCCATGGCTTTATTGCATGTTTTTATGGATCTACATTGAATTATTTCAGGTGATTTTGATGAAGATAGGGACACTTCTCCTGGTCCCAGCTT
>NW_019265186.1:8590-10964 GCF_002742605.1 Olea europaea var. sylvestris
ATGGGGAAGAATGGGGAAGAAGAAAAATACAATAGAAGAAATAGAAGGAAGTAGAAGAAGGAGAGAAATTCACCATAAGCCACCAGCATAATTATTCATTCATCAACTACTGAAATTACATCGTAATTAGGTTTAAATAGTAAAGACTAAAACCCTAACTAGGATGAACTTGGGCCAATACAAGCCCAATTAAATAAATAAAAATCTAAAACATAAATAAAGTCCACAAAATAAAATAAAGTCCAACTAAAAATGAAATAGATTATGTCCTCATCAATTCTCCCGGGGTGGGAGAAAAACTCGACCCTATCGAGTTGATAGATCACTATAGGTTGCAGTCAATCTGATACTCCAAATGCTTTAAGTCAAGCCATGAGGGACGATCTTTCTGACGAACCAAGTAACGAAATTCTATGATTGATAGTACTGAAAACTATAGCTTATTCCTAAGAATATGATCTGACTAAGGGGGGCGATCTTTCCTTCTAACCAAGTACTGATTTTCACATGAATGTACATAATGAGGAGCATAAGAAGCACGTCGATCTATCCAACAAATAAGGAAGTACGAAATTTTGCCATCATTGGTCAATACAACACATTCATTTAAAATAACATCAATTTTATCTGTGTGCTGTGATAGATGGTATTGAAGTAGAAATATCAACATAGTTAAGTTGGAGGTCCACAAAGCTAAGTAGAAATATATCATCAAAGGAAGTAACACCGTGTTTGTAAGCAATGAATTCCTTAATATTTAAAGCAGAGTGGTAGCCAAAATGTGATGAAAGAGCAATGACATGTGCATTTGAACTAACATGCCTTAGAAATTTTAAAGGACCAGCATTACAAGCTTACAATATAACATAATCCCCAATTTTAAGTTCAAAATATCGTTTATACAAATCAGCTTGAAGTTTATATAATGCATTACTTGTGTCATATTGTTTATTGATCTCAATATGCAAATCATGAAGATGATATACAAATGTATCAGTTGACAACGACACACTAGCATGCGGAGACATGGGAATAAGATTTGACGGTCGCCTAGACTTATAATTATGAACAACTTCAAATGGATTTAGACCTAGAGATCGATTTACAAAATTGTCACATGCAATTTAAACAGTAGGAAGGATCAAATTCCAATTTCCTAGAGTTTCCTTGCAAAGAGCATGATTACACAAATCATTAATACCCTTGGGTGGGATAAGAGTAGAACACATAACATTTGACCGAGAGGTATCGGGAACAAGGGGTACAATACCTAGACTCATAGGAAAAGTCCGAATACTATCTAAGGGGGTGTCCTCACTGTCATCCAATTCTTCAAGTTTAAGTTCATAGATTTGATTTTCTAATCGCTCATCTCTCATATTCTTTTGTTCTTCAATGAATAAGGCTCGATTAGAACATTCATAAAAAATGTGGTCAAAGTCCTTATATTTGAAGCACTGCAAATGAGAAGAAGTTATTGAAGTTTCAAAATCTTGACCTTTATTGTCCAATAGAGGAGGAGCATTAGATGGAGGAGGACCTAGAAGGGACTTAACAGGAGAAGGTGGTGTTGATGAGACGAAAGGGGGAATGTCACTACGCCTTCGATACGAAGAAGGTCTTGGGATATCACGACCTTTACACTTATTTTCCCAAATGGGAGGAACATTAGACGAAGAAGGCTCTATGATAGACTTATGACGAGGTGGCGCTAATGACATCGACGAACGATGGTGATCAAGCTTTTCATATAGTCAACTCATAATCTCTGGCTAAAGAATAAGCATGATCAAGAGTAGTGACACCTCGAAAGAAAAGCTCACGCCTAAGATCATCTCTTAGACCTTGGCTAAACCTACTCAAAGTCATGGTCTCATCCTCAATGACATGACATTTGGTTCGAAATTCCTCAAATTGTGCAATATAAAGCGATTCCTTTGTTTTAGAGCAGTCCATTGAGCAAAAACTTCAAAATCTAAGCAACTATCAAAAGTAGAAGTGTGTAATTTAGTGTCCTTAGACAAACTGTCCTTGAGAATGAGTATTGTGACGGTCATAGACTCGTTCTCGCCAACAAATTTGTTCCCTATCTCTACGATCGTATCCAAAATATTTTCGATCTCCTCGTTGATGACGATAATGTCTATGATGGGATACTTTAGAGTTATCAATGTCGATCGAATGAGGGATTTGCTTAAAATTGTTCAAATTAGCAGAGAGGGTCTTACTCTCTTCAAGAGTAGCTGTCATTTGAGTTTGGATAGCCGCTATTTGTTGGGTGAGTGCATCAAATTGTGAATGGCCCATTGCCACGTGATTTTATACCGCAAGCACACGGTGTCAAGTTTTGTAGTATATTAAAGAATTGAAAAGT
>NW_019265187.1:0-2416 GCF_002742605.1 Olea europaea var. sylvestris
ATTTGTCGCGACGGTGTCGAAATGGGCCGAAATTTGGCAGGTTGATTGGAAACAGCCCGAGAATTGGACTCGGGGCACAGACCAGGATCACAAGATTTTAGCCAAATTCTTTCGTTTAGGCCTCCGAATAATTATTTTCTGTATTAATAATGTCAGGTTGAAGAAGTGTTGGACAGAAAATTAACAACACAAAACCGCAGACGGTGTCGGATTGGGCCAGAGTTTCACATGTTAATTGGAAACAGCCCCAGAAATTCGACTCAGGGCATAGACCACAGATCTTGGGAATTTAGCCAAATTCCTTCGTTTAGGCCTCCGAATAATTTATATTCGTATTAATTATATCAGGTTGAAGAGGTGCTGGACAGAAAATTAATGAAAAGAAAAACCGAACTAAAGGCAATTTCGTCATTTGTTGCGACGGTGTCGGATTGGGCCGAAATTTCACAAGTTGATTAGAAGCAGCCCCAAAAATTGGAGTCGGGCCACAGACCCGAGATCTCGAGATTTTAACCAAATTTCTTCATTTAGGCCTCCGAATAATTTATTTCCGTATTAATAATGTCAAGTTGATGAAGTGTTGGACAGAAAATTAACAATGCAAAATCGTACCAGGGGCAATTTTGTCATTTGTCATGACGGTGTCGGAATGGGCCAAAATTTCGCAGGTTAATTGGAAACGCCCTAGAAATTGGACTCAGGGCATAGACCCGAGATCGGGAGATTTTAGCCAAATTCCTTTGTTTAGGCCTACGAATAATTAATTTTCGTATTAATTATGTCTGGTTGAAGAAGTGCTGGACAAAAAATTAAGATAAGAAAAATCGCACCAAAGGCAATTTCGTCATTTGTCGCGACGGTGTCGGAATTGGCCGAAATTTTGCTAGTATATTGAAAACGGCCCCAGAAATTGGACTATGGGCACAGACCCAGGATCACGGGATTTTAGCCAAATTCCTTCGTTTAGGCCTTCGAATAATTAATTTCCATATTAATTAGTTAGGTTGAAGAAAGTTGGCCAGAAAATTAACAACGCAAAACTGCACTAGGGAAATTTTATCATTTGTCGTGACTATGTCGATATGGGTTGAAATTTTGCAGGTTGATTGGAAATGGCCCTAGAAATTGGACTCGGGCCATAGACCCGAGATCTCTGGATTTTAACCAAATTCCTTCATTAGGCCTCCGAATAAATACAGGCCTCCGAATAAATAATTTCTGTATTAATTATGTCAGCTTGAAGAAGTGCTGGACAGAAAATTAAGAAAAGAAAAATGGCACCAGGGGCTATTTCGACATTTGTTGTGATGGTGTTAGAATGGGCCCAAATTTGGCAGGTTGATTGGAAACGACTCGAGAAATTGGACTCGGGGCACATGCACGGGATCACGAGATTTTAGCCAAATTCCTTCGTTTAGGACTCTGAATAATTAATTTCCGTATTAATCATGTCAGGTTAAAGATGTGTTGGACAAAAAACTAACAACGCAAAATCGTACTTGGGGCAATTTCCTCATTTGTCGCGATGGGGTTGGAATGAACCGAAATTTGGCAGGTTGATTGGAAACGGCCCCAGAAATTGGACACGGGGCAAAGACCCGAGATCACGGGATTTTAGCCAAATTCCTTCATTTAGGCCTCCGAATAATTAATTTTCGTATTAATGATGTTAGGTTGAACAAGTGTTGGACAGAAAATTAACAAAGAAAAACCGCACCAGAGGCAATTTCGTCATTTGTCGCGACGGTGTCGGAATGGGCCGAAATTTGACAGGTTGATTGGAAACAGCCCGAGAAATTGGAGTCGGGGCACAGACCCAGGATCATGGGAGTTTTGCCAAATTCCTTCGTTTAGGCCTCCGAATAATTAATTTCCGTATTAATAATGTCAGGTTAAAGAAATGTTGGACATAAAATTAACAACATAAAATCACACTAGGGGCAATTTTGTCATTTGTCGTGACAGTGTCGGAAAGGGCCAAAATTTCGCAGGTTAATTGGAAACAGCCCCAGAAATCGGACTTAGGGCATAGACCCGAGATCTCTGAATTTTAGCCAAATTCCTTCGTTTAGGCCTCCGAATAATTAATTTTCCTATTAATTATGTCAGGTTGAAGAAGTACTAGATAGAAATAAGAAAAGAAAAACCGCACGAAAGGCAATTTCGTCATTTGTCGTGACAGTGTCGGAATGGTCCGAAATTTGGCAGGTTGATCGGAAAGGGCCCCAAAAATTGGAGTCTAGGCACAGACCCGAGATCTCAAGATTCTAGCCAAATTCTTTCGTTTAGGTCTCTGAATAATTAATTTTCGTATTAATTATGTCGGGTTGAACAAGTGTTGGACAGAAAATTAACAAAGAAAAACCGCACCAGGGGCAATTTCGTCATTTGTCGCGACGGTGTCGGAATGGGCCGA
>NW_019265187.1:20219-22992 GCF_002742605.1 Olea europaea var. sylvestris
GCCTCTGAATAATTAATTTTCGTATTAATTATGTTAGGTTGAAGAAGTGTTGGACAGAAAATTAACAACGTAAAACCGCACCAGGGGCAATTTTGTCATTTGTCGCGACGTTGTTGGAATGGGCCGAAATTTCGTTGGTTGATTAGAAACGGCCCCAGAAACTAGACTCGGGGTATAGACCCGAGATCTCTGGATTTTAGCCAAATTACTTCGTTTAGGCCGACGAATTATTAATTTCCGTATTAATTATTTGAGGTTGAAGAAGTACTGGACAGAAACTTCAGAAAAGAAAAATCGCACCAGGGGTACTTTCGTCATTTGTCGCGATGGTGTCGGAACGGGCCGAAATTTGGCAGGTTGATTGGAAACGGCCCGAGAAATTGGACTCGTGGCACATACCTGGGATCACAGGATTTTAGCCAAATTCCTTCGTTTAGGCTCCGAATAATTAATTTCCGTATTAATTATGTCAGGTAGAAGATGAGTTGGACAGAAAATTAACAACGCAAAACCGCACCGGAGGCAATTTCGTCATTTGTTCTAACGTTGTCGGAATGGGCCGAAATTTGGCAGGCCCCCAGAAATTGAACTCGGGCACAGACCCGGGATCCCAGGATTTTAGCGTAATTCCTTCGTTTTGGCCTCCGAATAATTAATTTTTGTATTAATTATGTCAGGTTGAAGATGTGTTGGACAGAAAATTAACAACGCAAAATCGCATCGGGGGCAATTTCGTCATTTGTTGCGACGGTGTCGGAATGGGCCGAAATTTGGCAAGTTGATTGGAAATAGCCCGAGAAATTAGACTGGGGGCACACACCCGAGATCACGAGATTTTAGCCAAATTCCTTCGTTTAGGCCTTCGAATAATTAATTTCCGTATTAATTATGTCAGGTTGAAGATGTGTTGGACCGAAAATTGACAATGCAGAACCGTACCAGGGGCAATTTCGTCATTTGTCGCGACGGTGTCAGAATTGGCCGAAATTTGGCAAGTTGATTCGAAACCGCCGCAGAAATTGAAGTTGGGCCATAGACCCGAGATCTCGGGATTTTAGCCAAATTCCTTCATTACGCCTCCGAATAATTAATTTTCGTATTAATTATGTCAAGTTGAAGAAGTGCTAGACAGAAAATTAAAAAAAGGCGCTATTTCGACATTTGTCGCGATGGTGTCGGAATGGGCCATAATTTAGCAGGTTGATTGGAAATGGCTCGTGAAATTGGACTCGGGACACATACTCGGGATCATAGGATTTTAGCCAAATTCCTTGGTTTAGGTGTCCGAATAATTAATTTCCATATTATTTATGTCAGGTTGAAGATGTGTTGGACAGAAAATTAACTATGCAAAACCACACCAGAGGTAATTTCGTCATTTGTGGCGACGGTGTCGGAATTGGCTGAAATTTGGCTGGTTGTTTGGAAACGGCCACAAAAATTGAAGTCGGGGCACAAACCCGAGATCTCGGGATTTTAGCCAAATTCCTTCGTTTAGGCCTCCGAATAATTAATTTTCGTATTAATTATGTCAGGTTAAAGAAGTGCTGGACTGAAAATTAAGAAAAGAAAACCGTACAAGGGGCAATTTTGTCAATTGTCGCGACGGTGTCGGAATGGGCCGAAATTTGGCAGGTTGATTGGAAACGGCTCAGAAATTGGACTCGGGGCAAACACCCGGGATCACGCGATTTTAGCCAAATTCCTTCGTTTAGGCCTCCGAATAATTAATTTCTGTGTTAATTATGTCAAGTTGAAGATGTGTTGGACGGAAAATTAACAACGAAAAATCGCACCAGCAGCAATTTCGTCATTTGTCGTGATGGTGTCGGAATGGGCCGAAATTTGGCAGGTTGATTGGAAACGGCCAAAGAAAATGGACTAGGGCACACACCCGGGATCACGGGATTTTAGCCAAATTCCTTCATTTAGGCCTCCGAATAATTAATTTCCATATTAATTATGTCAGTTTGAAGATGTGTTGTACAGAAAATTAACAACGCAAAGCCGCACCAGGGGCAATTTCGTCATTTGTCGCAATGGTGTCGGAATGGGCCAAAATTTGACAGGTTGGTAGGAAACGGCCCAGAAATTGGAGTCAGGATAGACCCGGGATCACGGGATTTTAGCCAAATTCCATCAATTAGGCCTCCAAATAATTTATTTCCATATTAACTATGTCAGGTTGAAGAAGTGTTGGACAGAAAATTAACAACGCAAAATCAAACCAGGGGCAATTTCTTCATTTGTGGCGATGGTGTCGGAATTGGCCGAAATTTGGTAGGTTGATAGGAAATAGCACCAAAAATTGGTGTCAGGGCACATACCGAGATCTTGGGATTTTAGCCAAATTCCATCGTTTAGGCCTCCAAATAATTAATTTCCGTATTAATTTTGTTCGCTTAAAGAAGTGTTAGACAGAATATTAACAAAGAAAAACTGTGCCAGGGGCAATTTCGTCATTTTTTCGACAGTGTCGGAATGGGACAAAATTTGGCAGGTTAATTGGAAACGGCCCGAGAAATCGAACTCGGGGCACATACCCGGGATCACAGGATATTAACAAAATTCCTTCGTTTAGGCCTCCGAATAATTAATTTCCGTATTAATTATGTCAAGTTGAAGATGTGTTGGATAGAAAATTAACATCGCAAAACCGCACCAAGGGCAATTTCATCATTTTTCGCGACGGCGTCGGAATGGGCCGAAATTTGGCAGGTTGATTGGAAACGGCCCCAGAAATTGAACTCGGGCACAGACCCGGGATCACAGG
>NW_019265187.1:28723-31181 GCF_002742605.1 Olea europaea var. sylvestris
TATTAATTATGTTAGGTTGAAGATGTGTTGGACAGAAAATTAACAACGTAAAACCGCACCAGGGGCAATTTTGTCATTTGTCGCGACGGTGTTGGAATGGGCCGAAATTTCACTGGTTGATTAGAAACGGCCCCAGAAATTGGACTCGGGGCATAGACCCGAGATCTTGAGATTTTAGCCAAATTCCTTCGTTTAGACCATCGAATAATTAATTTCCTTATTAATTATTTTAGGTTGAAGAAGTGCTGGACAGAAAATTAGGAAAAGAAAAACCGCACCAAGGGCAATTTCGTCATTTGTCGCGTCGGTGTCGGAATGGGCCGAAATTTGGCAGGTCAATTGGGAACGACCCGAGAAATTGGACTCGGGACACATACTCGGGATCACGAGATTTTAGCCAAATTCCTGGGTTTAGGCCTCCGAATAATTAATTTTCTTATTAATTATGCCAAGTTGAAGATGTGTTGGACAGAAAATTAATAACGCAAAACCGCACAAGGAGCAATTTCGTCATTCGTCGCGAAGGTGTCAGAATGGGCCGAAATATGGCAGGTTGATTGGAAACGGCCCGAGAAATTGGACCCGGGGCACATACCCAGGATAACGGGATTTTAGCCAAATTCCTTCGTTTAGGCCTCCGAATAATTAATTTCTGTATTGATTATGTCAAGTTGAAAAGTGTTGGACCGATAATTAACAAAGAAAAACCGCACCAGGGGCAATTTCGTCATTTGTCGCGACGGTGTCGAAATTGGCCGAAATTTGGCAGGTTGATTGAAAACGGCCCCAGAAATTGGTGTCGGGGTAAACCCGGGATCACGGAATTTTAGCCAAATTCCATCGTTTAGGCCTCCAAATAATTAATTTTTGTAATAATTATGTCGGGTTGAAGATGTGTTGGACCGAAAATTAACAAGGCAAAACCGCACCAGGGGCAATTTCGTCATTTGTCGTGACGTTGTCGGAATGGGCCGAAATTTGGCAGGTTGATTGGAAACGACCCCAGAAATTGGACTTGGGGCACACACCCAGGATCACGGGAGTTTAGCTAAATTCCTTCGTTTAGGCCTCCGAATAATTAATTTCCATATTAATTATGTCAGTTTGAAGATGTGTTGTACAGAAAATTAACAACGCAAAGCTACACCAGGGGCAATTTCATCATTTGTCGCAACGATGTCAGAATGGGCCAAAATTTGACAGGTTGATAGGAAACAGGCCAAAAATTGGAGTCAGGACAAACCTGGTATCACGGGATTTTAGCCAAATTCCATCATTTAGGCCTCCGAATAATTAATTTTCGTATTAACTATGTCAGGTTGAAGAAGTGTTGGACAGAAAATTAACAATGCAAAACCGCACCAGGGGTAATTTCTTCATTTGTGGCGACGGTGTCGAAATTGGCCGAAATTTGGCAGGTTGATAGGAAACGGCCCCAAAAATTGGTGTCGGGGCACATACCTGAGATCTCGGGATTTTAGCTAAATTCCTTGGTTTAGGCCTCCAAATAATTAATTTCCGTATTAATTTTTCCAGTTGAAGAAGTGTTAGATAGAATATTAACAAAGAAAAACTATGCCAAGGGCAATTTCGTCATTTATCGCGACGGTGTCGGAACGGGCCAAAATTTGGCAAGTTGATTAGAAACGGCACGAGAAATTGGACTCAGGCCACATACCCGGGATCACAGGATATTAACCAAATTCCTTCATTTAGGCCTCCAAATAATTAATTTCCGTATTAATTATGTCAGGCTGAAGATGTGTTGGATAGAAAATTAACATTGCAAAACCACACCAAGGGCAATTTCATCATTTGTCACGACGGTGTCGGAATGGGCCGAAATTTGGTAGGTTGATAGGAAACGGCCCCAGAAATTGAACTCGGGCAGAGACCCGGGATCATGGGATTTTGGCCTAATTCCTTCATTTAGGCCTCCGAATAATTAATTTCCGTATTAAATATGTCAGGTTGAAGAAGTGTTGGAAAGAAAATTATCAAATAAAAATCGCTCCAGGCGCAATTTTGTCATTTGTCGAGACGGTGTCGGAATGGGACAAAATTTGGCAAGTTGATTGGAAACGACCCGAGAAATTGGACATGGGGCACAAACCCGAGATCATGGGATTTTAGCCAAATTCCTTCGTTTAGGCATCCGAATAATTAATTTCCGCATTAACTATGTCAGGTTGAAGATGTGTTGGACAGAAAATTAACAACGCAAAATCGTACCAAGGGCAATTTTGTCATTTGTCGCGACGGTGTCGGAATTGGACGAAATTTGGCAGGTTGATTCGAAACGGCCCGAGAAATTGGACTCAGGACATAGACGCAGGATCACGGGATTTTAGCCAAATTCCTTTGTTTAGGCCTCAGAATAATTAATTTCCGTATTAATTATGTCAGGTTGAAGAAGTGTTGGATAGAAAATTAACAAAGAAAAACCGCACCAGGGGCA
>NW_019265188.1:0-1413 GCF_002742605.1 Olea europaea var. sylvestris
TCATACCCTTATGTATAAAAAATGAAAACGGAAAATGTTTCAGCAAGTAGTTTAGTAATGTGGTGTCTGCTTTAGGGTTGCCACGATGCCCCAAAAAACCCTTCCTACTATTTTGCATGGTCCAGGTGTAAGTTGGGTAGATATACCCCTGTATGTTGGGTAGTAGTATCCTATACATAGGGCATTAGTACCTTAGTTAGTTGAAGCACACCAAGATTTGCTTTGTATTATTATTGTGTGTTCGTGCTTCACTTAGTAATAATTAGCTAGTATGTGGTTTTTAATTAAATGTAAGTAGTAGTCCTAGATTAGAAATTTAGTTAGGATAGTCATTTAGCTCCTTCGTTGATTCTTCCCATCGTTCCTTTTATCTTAGACGCTTAGGGAAAGGAGTTCTTCCGCCCTAGTTAGGCCAGCTAGGAGCAAAGCCCAAGAGAATGCTCGTTTATTTGATCTTCATCCTTGTGGAGCGATTGTTCTGTATCTTTCTGTGGTCTGGCTGGAGCGTATTTGAGAACAGAAGTCAAGATCCTATCTCGTCTTGATCTTTAAAGCAATTCTCTCTCCTCGATAATTTGTCCTATGATGATCCATTTCACGCGATTCAAGTTGTATGGAAGCATGTGTCAAGACTATTACAAAAATATTATAAACGTTTGAATGTCGAAAATTGCCTAGAAAACTGTGCATAATTACTCATGGTATTGCATGTTATAAAATCTATGTTTGCCACATATTGATATGTTTAAATTAATGACACCTAGTTAATGTCAGTGGATTCACTTTATCAAAACAATTGTAATGCAAATGGTTTTCCCTATGAGGCTGTGTGCTAAACTCCAAAATGCGGCACAATTCCATAAATTAATTGTTGGAGTCATGCATGAGGTGATGCTTTACATATATTCTATTACAAGTAGAGAATTTGTCCTAGCACAAAACCATGGTTTTCCAACACTAGGCCGTTACTAGTATCCAAAATGGGCCAAAATTCTATAAAGTATAACTTATGATGTCAAGTCTTGGATTAAATACTAGTAACGGCCTAGTGTTGGAGAACCATGGTTTTGTGCTATGACAAATTGTCTATAAAGTATAACTTACGATGTCAAGTCTTGGATTAAATACTAGTAAGTGAAATTTTGTCGTATGTTGAATCAAGATTTTTAGTGGCTTTTCTACTCTAATGGGGCGGTTCACTATTAGCCGAAGTCGGTTCTTTATTTAAGTAAGTAATGTTAAAATTATGAGTTCCAAGAATGTCACTATAAACTGTTAAATGAGAAAAGATTATTTGAGTTGGAATTGATATCAAAATTGCATAATGAGCCGTGTGTTAAAATTAAGCCATGCATGTGTACCATGTAGAATTAATTAGTAATGCACGTTTAAGTTGCTTGTATAAGTTGTTTT
>NW_019265188.1:9713-10956 GCF_002742605.1 Olea europaea var. sylvestris
TTTTTTGCACCTGAGTTTATCACCAGTTTTTAAAAGTATGCTTCTAGGTGTTATTTTGTTAAAGTTTAATTAATACGTGCAGAATTGAAAGTGCTGTTGAAGCCGAACAGTTGGAGGAAGATCATGCTGGTCACAGCCATGATCATGATCATGGTCACCACCATCATCATGATCATGAACATGATCACCACAAACATGGTAATTCCAATTTTTTATTTTTTTTCCTGCTAGTAGATGACAGAATAAGTTATCAATTAACTTTATCAATATATGCAGACAACTAAGTTTTTTGTCCTGGCTCTGATGCTAAAATTTGCCTTTAAAAAAAAAAAAAAGGCGAATTCCATGGTTGATTGGTGGCATTTTGATCTCCCTCCCCGTTCTCCCTATGTGAGACGAGGACAGAGAGAACAAAAATAAGAAAATGAGAGAGAATGACCAAATAATGTAGAACACTCTACCCCATGCTCTCTCTGCCTCACTCCTGTACAACAAATGACATTATGATAATTTTTCCCACTGTTTTGGCTTTCAATTTATGCATACGAAGATTATAGGCATTATCCTTTTGAAATCTGATGCAGAACACCATGATGGTCACCATTCCCACGATCATACTCATGACCCTGGCGTTTCTTCAGTCAGCATAGTTTGTGAAGGGAGCTTGGATCTCGAAAAGGTTGGCTTTACATTGCTCCTGTTTGGATATTGTCGTTATCGTTCAACCTAATATGGAAATTATGTCCTTGATCAAGACAATCTTTTTAGATTAAGATAGAAAACTGTGGAAAGATGATATTCGATGGAAAGATGATATTATTGGCCGAGAATTTATTCTATTTCATATTTCAGGCCAACATGTGGCTAGGCACACTGTTAATAGAAAGGAGCGAAGACATATATCGGATGAAAGGTCTTCTATCAGTTGATGGAATGAACGAGAGATTTGTCTTTCAGGTGATTGAATTTTTCAAAGCTTTACGTTTAGCCCTTTTTGTTATTTAAACACTTTGTTCGGATTGTGTGAAAATAGTAATAAATGATCATCTTGTGACCAACCTTTCCCAGTACGAATTTTCTTATTAAAGAGGAGATGAGAATTGAGAGATTGACATGAATATGGAAAAAATAAAGTTCTTTGGAGTGGGAAAAAGTTTTGAACGCAATTTTTTTGGGCAAATGGCTTCATTTTTCCTTTCTTCCATTTGTTTCTTGGTAAATTACCCTATTTTCTGCTCATTTA
>NW_019265189.1:0-1044 GCF_002742605.1 Olea europaea var. sylvestris
CCGGGGGCAATTTCGTCATTTTTCTCGACTGTGTCGGAATTGGCTGAAATTTGGCGGTTTGATCGTAAATAAAAATCGCGCCGTGGGTAATTTCGTCATTTTTCCCGACTGTGTTCGAATTGGCTAAAATTTGACTGGTTGATCGGAAACAAAAATCGCGCCGTGGGCAATTTCGTCATTTTTCTCGACTGTGTCGGAATGGGCTCAGATTTGTCAGATTTATAGGGAACAAAAATCGCGCCGGGTGTAATTTCGTCATTTTTCGCGACTGTGTCAGAATTGACTAAAATTTGACTGGTTGATCGGAAACAAAAATCGCGCCGTGGGCAATTTCGTCATTTTTCTCGACTGTGTCGGAATGGGCTCAGATTTGTCAGATTTATAGGGAACAAAAATCGCGCCGGGTGTAATTTCGTCATTTTTCGCGACTGTGTCAGAATTGACTAAAATTTGACTGGTTGATCGGAAACAAAAATCGCGCCGTGGGCAATTTCGTCATTTTTCTCGACTGTGTCGGAATGGGCTCAGATTTGTCAGATTTATAGGGAACAAAAATCGCGCCGGGTGTAATTTCGTCATTTTTCGCGACTGTGTCAGAATTGACTAAAATTTGACTGGTTGATCGGAAACAAAAATCGCGCCGTGGGCAATTTCGTCATTTTTCTCGACTGTGTCGGAATGGGCTCAGATTTGTCAGATTTATAGGGAACAAAAATCGCGCCGGGTGTAATATCGTCATTTTTCGCGACTGTGTCGGAATTGGCTGAAATTTGCCTTGTTGATCGGAAACAAAAACCGCGTCGGGGACAATTTCGCCATTTTTCTCGACTGTGTCAAAATTGGCTGAAATTTGGCAGTTTGATCGGAAATAAAAATCGCGCCGGGGGCAATTTCGCCATTTTTCTCGAAAGTGTCGGAATTGGCTGAAATTTGGCAGTTTGATCGGAAATAAAAATCGCGCCGGGGGCAATTTCGTCATTTTTCTCGACTGTGTCGGAATTGGCTGAAATTTGGCGGTTTGATCGGAAATAAAAATCGCGCCGG
>NW_019265189.1:1056-10954 GCF_002742605.1 Olea europaea var. sylvestris
GGTTGATCGGAAACAAAAATCGCCCCGGGGGCAATTTCGTCATTTTTCTCGACTGTGTCGGAATGGGCTCAAATTTGACAGGTTGATCGGGGACAAAAATAGCGCCGGGTGTAATTTCGTCATTTTTACGACTGTGTCGGAATTGGCTAAGATTTGACTGGTTGATCGGAAACGAAAATCGCGCCGGGGCAATTTCGTCGTTTTTCTCGACGGTGTCGGAATTGGCTGAAATTTAGCAGTTTGATCTGAAATAAAAATCGCGACGGGGAATATTTCGTCATTTTTCTCGACTGTGTAGGAATGGGCTGAAATTTGACAGGTTGATCGGGAACAAAAATCGCGCCGGGTGAATTTCGTCATTTTTCGCAACTGTGTCGGAATTGGCTAAAATTTGACAGATTGATCGAAAACAAAAATCGCGCCGGGGACAATTTCGACATTTTTCGCGACGGTGTCGGAATGAGCTAAAATTTAACTGGTTGATCGGAAATAAAAACCGCGCCAGGGGCAATTTCATCATTTTTCGCGACTGTGTCGGAATGGACTGAAATTTGACAGGCTGGTCGGAAACAAAAAACCGCGCCGGGGTAATTTCGTCATTTTTCTAGACTATGTCGGAATGGGCACAAATTTGACAGGTTGATCGGAAACAAAAATCGCGCTCGGTAATTTCGTCATTTTTTGCGACTGTGTCGGAATGGGCTCAAATTTGACAGGTTGATCGGAAACAAAAATCGCACAGGGAAAAATTTCGACATTTTTCACGACGGTGTCGGACTGGGCTAAATTTTGACTGGTTGATCGGAAACAAAAATCGCGCCGGGGGCAATTTCGTCATTTTTCTCGACTGTGTCGGAATTGGCTGAAATTTGGCAGGTGGATCGGAAATAAAAATCTCGGAGGAGGCAATTTCGTCATTTTTCTCGACTTTGTCGGAATGGGCTAAAATTTGACTTGTTGGTCGGAAACAAAAACTGCACCAGGGGTAATTTCGTCAATTTTCGCGATTGTGTCGGAATGAGCTCAAATTTGACATGTTGATCGGGAACAAAAACCGCGCTGGGTGGATTTCGTCATTTTTCGCAACTGCATCGGAACTGGCTAAAATTTGACAGGTTGATAGAAAACAAAAATCGCGCCGGGGACAATTTCGACATTTTTCGCGACGGTGTCGGAATGGGCTAAAATTTGACTGGTTGATCGGAAACAAAAATCACTCCGGGGGCAATTTCATCATTTTTCGCGACTGTGTCGGAATAGGCTAAAATTTGACAGGTTGATTGGAAACAAAAAATCGCACTGGGGGCCATTTCGTCATTTTTCCCGACTGTGTCGGAATGGGCTGAAATTTGACAGGTTGATCGGAAACAAAAATCACGCAGGGGGCAATTTCGTCATTTTTCTCGACAATGTCGGAATGTGAAAAAATTTGAGAGGCTGATCGAAAACAAAAAATCGAGCCGGGGGCAATTTCGTCATTTTTCACGACTGTGTCGGAATGGGCTAAAATTTGACAAGTTGATCGGAAAGAAAAATTGCGCCGGGGGCAATTTCGTCATTTTTCGCGACTGTGTCGGAATGGGTTGAAATTCGACAGGTTGATCCGGAACAAAAATCGCACCGGGGGCAATTTCATCATTTTTCTCGACTGTGTCGGAATGGGCTAAAATTTGACAGGTTGATAGGAACCAAAAAACCACGTCGGGGGCAATTTCGTCATTTTTCGCGACTGTGTCGGAATGGGCTTAAATTTGACAGGTTAATCGTAAACAAAAATCGCGGTGGGGCAATTTCGTCATTTTTCGCGACGGTGTCGGAATGGCCTCAAATTTGACAGGTTGATCGGAAACAAAAATCTCGCCGGGTGCAATTTCGTCATTTTTCGCGACGGTGTCGGAATGGGCCAAAATTTGACAGATTGATCTGAAACAAAAATCGCGCCGGGGGCAATTTCGTTATTTTTCGCGACGGTGTTGGAATGGGCTGAAATTTGACAGGTTGATCGGAAACGAAAATCGCGCTAGGGGCAATTTCGTCAATTTTCGCGACTGTGTCGGAATGGGCTCAAATTTGACTGGTTGATCGGGAACAAAAATCGCACCGAGTGAATTTCGTCATTTTTTACAACTGTGTCGGAATTGACTAAAATTTGATTGGTTGATCGGGAACAAAAATCGCACCGGGTGAATTTCGTCATTTTTCGCAACTGTGTCGGAATTGGCTAAAATTTGACAGATTGATCGAAAACAAAAATCGCGCCGGGGGCAATTTCGTCATTTTTCGCAACTGTGTCGGAATTGGCTAAAATTTGACAGATTGATCGAAAACAAAAATCGCGCCGGGGACAATTCCGACATTTTTCGCGACGGTGTCGGAATGAACTAAAATTTGACTGGTTGATCGGAAATAAAAACCGCGCCAGGCGCAATTTCATCATTTTTCGCGACTGTGTCGGAATGGACTGAAATTTGACAGGTTGATCTGAAACAAAAAACCGCGCCGGGGGCAATTTCGTCATTTTTCGCGACTGTGTCGGAATGGGCTAAAATTTGAAAGGTTGATCAGAAACAAAAAATCACGCCGGGGGCAATTTCGTCATTTTTCCCGACTGTGTCGGAATGGGCTGAAATTTGACAGGTTGATCGGAAACAAAAATCGCTCAGGGTCAATTTCGTCATTTTTCTCGACAGTGTCGGAATGTGCTAAAATTTTTGAGGTTGATTGGAAACAAAAAACCGCGCAGTGGCAATTTCGTCACTTTTTTCACAACTGTGTCGTAATGTGCTAAAATTTGACAGGTTGATCGGAAACAAAAATCGCGCGGGGGGAAATTTTGTCATTTTTCGCGACTGTGTCGGAATGGGTTGAAATTTGACAGGTTGATCGGAAACAAAAAACCGCACCGGGGTAATTTCGTCATTTTTCTTGACTATGTCGGAATGGGCACAAATTTGACAGGTTGATCGGAAACAAAAGCCGCCCCGGGGCCAATTTCGTCATTTTTTGCGACTGTGTCGGAATGGGCTCAATTTTGACAGGTTGATCGGGAACAAAAATCGCACCGGGTGGATTACGTCATTTTTCACAACTGTGTCGGAATTGGCTAAAATTTGACAGGTTAATCGAAAACAAAAATCGCGCCGGGGGCAATTTCGACATTTTTCGCGACGGTGTCGGAATGGGCTAAAATTGACTGGTTGATCGGAAACAAAAACCGCGCCAGGGGCAATTTCGTCATTTTTCGCGACTGTGTCGGAATGGGCTGAAATTTGACAGGTTGATCGGAAACAAAAAACCGCGCCGGGGGCAATTTCGTCATTTTTTGCGACTGTGTCGGAATGGGCTAAAATTTGAAAGGTTGATCAGAAACAAAAAATCACGCCAGGGGCAATTTCGTCATTTTTCCCGACTGTGTCGGAATGGGCTGAAATTTGACAGGTTGATCGGAAACAAAAATCGCTCAGGGTCAATTTCGTCATTTTTCTCGACAGTGTCGGAATGTGCTAAAATTTTTGAGGTTGATTGGAAACAAAAAACCGCGCAGTGGCAATTTCGTCACTTTTCACAACTGTGTCGTAATGTGCTAAAATTTGACAGGTTGATCGGAAACAAAAATCGCGCGGGGGGAAATTTTGTCATTTTTCGCGACTGTGTCGGAATGGGTTGAAATTTGACAGGTTGATCGGAAACAAAAAATCGCGCCAGGGTCAATTTCGTAATTTTTCGCGATTGTGTCGGAATGGGCTAAAATTTGACAGGTTGATCGGAAACAAAAATCGCGCCGGGGGCAATTTCGTCATTTTTCGCGACAGTGTTGGAATGGGTTAAAAATTGACAGGTTGATCAGAACAAAAAAACCACGCCGGGGGCAATTTTTTCATTTTTCGGGACTGTGTCCAAATGGGCTAAAATTTGACAGGTTGATCGGAAACAAAATCGCGCCGAGGGCAATTTCGTCATTTTTCGCGACGGTGTCGGAATGGGCTAAAATTTGATTGGTTGATCAGAAATAAGAACCGCGTCGGGTACAATTTCGTCATTTGTCGCGACTGTGTCGGAATGGGCTCAAATTAGACAGGATGATCGGGAACAAAAATCGCACCGGGGTTAATTTCGTCATTTTTCGCTACTGTGTCGGAAATGGCTGAAATTTGGCAGGTTGATCAGAAATAAAAATCGCGACGGGGGCAATTTCATCATTTTTCTCGACTGTGTCGGAATGGGCTAAAATTTGACAGGTTGATCGGAACCAAAAAACCGCGCCTGGGGCAAATTCGTCATTTTTCGCGACTATGTCGGAATTGGCTAAAATTTGACAGGTCGATCGGTAACAAAAATCGCGCCGGGGGCAATTTCGTCGTTTTTCGCGACGGAGTCGGAATGGGCTAAAATATGACAGGTTGATCGGAAACAAAATCGCGCCGGGTTCAATTTCGACATTTTTCGCGACTGCGTTGGAATGGCTCAAATTTGACAGGTTGATCGGGAACAAAAACTGCGCCGGGGTTAATTTCGTCATTTTTCGCTACTGTGTCGGAATTGGCGGAAATTTGGCAGGTTGATCGGAAATAAAAATCGCGTCGGGGGCGATTTCGTCATTTTTCTCGACTGTGTCGGAATGGGCTAAAATTTGACTGGTTGATCGGAAATAAAAATCGCGTCGGGGGCGATTTCGTCATTTTTCTCGACTGTGTCGGAATGGGCTAAAATTTGACTGGTTGATTGGAAACAAAAACTGCGCCGGGGGTAATTTCGGCATTTTTCACGAGTGTGTCAAAATGGGCTAAAATTTGACAGGTTGATCGGAACCAAAAAACCACGCCGGTGGCAATTTCGTCATTTTTTTCGACTATGTCGAAATGGGCTAAATTTTGATTGGTTGATCGGAAACAAAAATCGCGCAAGGGGCAATTTCGTCATTTTTCTCGACTGTGTCGGAATTGGCTGAAATTTGGCAGGTGGGTCGGAAATAAAAATCTCGCCGGAGGCAATTTCGTCAATTTTCGCGACTGTGTCGGAATGGGCTCAAATTTGACATGTTGATCGGGAACAAAAATTGCGCCGGGGTTAATTTCGTCATTTTTTGCTACTGTGTCGGAATTGGCTGAAATTTGGCAGGTTGATCGGAAATAAAAATCGCGTCGGGGGCGATTTCGTCATTTTTCTCGACTGTGTCGGAATGGGCTGAAATTTGACTGGTTGATTGGAAACAAAAATCGCGCCGGGGATAATTTCGCCATTTTTCGCGGCTGTGTAAGAATGGCTAAAATTTGACAGGTTGATCGGAACCAAAAAACCACGCCGGCGGCAATTTTGTTATTTTTCGTGACTATGTCGGAATGGGCTAAAATTTGACAGGTTGATCGAAAACAAAAATCGCGCGGGGGGCAATTTCGTCGTTTTTCGCGACGGTGTCGGAATGGTCGAAAATTTGACCTGTTGATCGGAAACAAAAATCGCACCGGGGGCAATTTCGTCATTTTTCTCGACTGTGTCGGAATTGGCTGAAAATTTGGCAGGTGGATCGGAAATAAAAATCTCGCCGGGGTAATTTCGTCATATTTCTCGACTGTGTCGGAATGGGTTAAAATTTGACTGGTTGATCGGAAACAAAAACCGCGGCAGGGGCAATTTCGTCAATTTTCGCGACTGTGTCGGAATGGGCTAAAATTTGACATGTTGATCGGGAACAAAAACCGCACCGGGTGAATTTCGTCATTTTTCGTAACTGTGTCGGAATGGGCTGAAATTTGGCAGGTTGATCGGAAATAAAAATCGCGCCAGCGGCAATTTCGTCATTTTTGGCGACTGTGTCGGAATGGGCTAAAATTTGACAGGTTGATCGGAAACAAAAAACCGCGCCGGGGGCATTTCGTCATTTTTCGCGACTGTGTAGGAATGGGCTTAAATTTGATAGGCTGATCGGAAACAAAAATCGCGCCGGGGGCAATTTCGTCAATTTTCGCGACAGTGTCGGAATGGGCTGAAATTTGGAAGGTTGATCGGGAACAAAAATCGCACCGGGGGCAATTTCGCCATTTTTCTCGACTGTGCCGGAATGGGCTAAAATTTGACAGGTTGATTGGAACCAAAAAACCTCGCCTATGGCAAATTCGTCATTTTTCGCGACTGTGTCGGAATTGGCTAAAATTTGACAGGTCCATCGGTAACAAAAATCGCACCGGGGGCTATTTCGTCGTTTTTCGCGACGGTGTCGGAATGGGCTAAAATTTGACTAGTTGATCGGAAACAAAAATCGTGCCGGGTTCAATTCCGACATTTTTCGCAACTGTGTCGAAATGGGTTCCAATTTGCCAGGTTGATGGGGAACAAAAACTGCGCCGGGGTTAATTTCGTCATTTTTCGCTACTGTGTCGGAATTGGCTGAAATTTGGCAGGTTGATCGGAAATAAAAATCGCGTCGGGAGCGATTTCGTCATTTATCACAACTGTGTCAGAATGGGCTAAAATTTGACAGATTGACTGGAAACAAAAACCGCGCAGTGGGTAATTTCGCCATTTTTCGCGACTGTGTCAGAATGGGCTAAAATTTGACAGGTTGATCGGAACCAAAAAACCACGCCGGCGGCAATTTCGTCATTTTTCGCAACTATGTCGGAATGGTCTAAAATTTGACAGGTTGGTCGAAAACAAAAATCACGCGGGGGGCAATTTCGACATTTTTCGCGACGGTGTCGGAATGGGCTAAAATTTGACTGGTTGATCGGACACAAAAATCGCTCCGGGGACAATTTCATCATTTTTCGCAACTGTGTCGGAATGGGCTGAAATTTGACAGGTTGATCGGAAACAAAAATCGCACCGGGGGCAATTTCGTAATTTTTCGCGACTGTGTCGGAATAGGCTAAAATTTGACAGGTTGATTGGAAACAAAAAATCGCGCCGGGGGGAATTTCGTCATTTCTCCCGACTGTGTCGGAATGGGCTGAAATTTGACAGGTTGATCGGAAACAAAAATCGTGCCAGGGGCAATTTCGTCATTTTTCTCGACAGTGTCGGAATGAGCTAAAATTTGAGAGGTTGATCGAAAACAAAAAATAGCGCCGGGGGCAATTTCGTCATTTTTCACGACTGTGTCGGAATGGGCTAAAATTTGACAGGTTGATCGGAAACAAAAATCGCGTCGGGGGCAATTTCGTCATTTTTCGCGACTGTGTCGGAATGGGTTGAAATTCGACAGGTTGATCGGGAAAAAAAATCACACCGGGGGCAATTTCGTCATTTTCCTCGACTGTGTCGGAATGGGCTAAAATTTGACAGGTTGATCGGAACCAAAAAACCACGTCGGGGGCAATTTCGTCATTTTTCGCGACTGTGTCGGAATGGGTTGAAATTCGACAGGTTGATCGGGAAAAAAAATCGCACCGGGGGCAATTTCGTCATTTTCCTCGACTGTGTCGGAATGGGCTAAAATTTGACAGGTTGATCGGAACCAAAAAACGACGTCGGGGGCAATTTCGTCATTTTTCGCGACTGTGTCGGAATGGGTTGAAATTCGACAGGTTGATCGGGAAAAAAAATCGCACCGGGGGCAATTTCGTCATTTTCCTCGACTGTGTCGGAATGGGCTAAAATTTGACAGGTTGATCGGAACCAAAAAACGACGTCGGGGGCAATTTCGTCATTTTTCGCGACTGTGTTGGAATGGGCTAAAATTTGACAGGTTGATCGGAAACAAAAAACCGCGCCGGGGGCAATTTCGTCATTTTTCGCGACGGTGTCGGAATGGGCTAAAATTTGACAGGTTGATCGGAAACAAAAAACCGCGCCGGGGGCAATTTCATCATTTTTCGCGACTGTGTCGGAATAGGTTAAAATTTGAAAGGTTGATCGGAAGCAAAAAATCACGCTAGGGGCAATTTCGTCATTTTTCCCGACTGTGTCAGAATGGGCTGAAATTTGACAAGTTGATCGGAAACAAAAATCGTTCAGGGTCAATTTCGTCATTTTTCTCGACAGTGTCGGAATGTGCTAAAATTTTTGAGGTTGATTGGAAACAAAAAACCGCGCAGGGGCAATTTCGTCACTTTTCGCGACTGTGTCGGAATGGGCTAAAATTTGACAGGTTGATCGGAACCAAACAACCATGCCGGCGCGAATTTCGTCATTTTTCGCAACTATGTCGGAATGGGCTAAAATTTGACAGGTTGGTCGAAAACAAAAATCACGCGGGGGGCAATTTCGTCGTTTTTCGCGACGGTATCGGAATGGGCTAAAATTTGACTGGTTGATCGGAAACAAAAACCTCACCGAGGGCAATTTCGTTATTTTTCTCGACTGTGTCGAAATTGGCTGAAATTTGGCAGGTGGATCGGAAATAAAAATCTCGCTGGGGGCAATTTCGTCATTTTTCTCGATTGTTTAGAAATGGACTAAAATTTGACTGGTTGATCGGAAACAAAAATCACGCCAGGGGCAATTTCGTCAATTTTCGCGACTGTGTCGGAATGGGCTCAAATTTGACAGGTTGATCGGGAACAAAAATCGCGCTGGGTGAATTTCGTCATTTTTCGCAACTGCATCGGAATTGGCTTAAATTTGAGAGGTTGATAGAAAACAAAAATCGCGCCGGGAGCAATTTCGACATTTTTCGCGACGGTGTCGGAATGGGCTAAAATTTGACTGGTTGAACGGAAACAAAAATCGCTCCGGGGGCAATTTCATCATTTTTCGCGACTGTGTCGGAATGGGCTGAAATTTAACAGGTTGATCGGAAACAAAATTCGCACCGGGGGCAATTTCGTCATTTTTCGCGACTGTGTTGGAATAGGCTAAAATTTGACAGGTTGATTGGAAACAAAAAATCGCGCCGGGGGCAATTTCGTCATTTCTCCCGACTGTGTCGGAATGGGCTGAAATTTGACAGGTTGATCGGAAACAAAAATCGCGGTGGGGCAAATTCGTCATTTTTCGCGACGGTGTCGGAATGGGCTGAAATTTGACTGGTTGATCGGAAACAAAAATCGCGCCGGGGGCAATTTCGTCATTTTCCTCGAGTGTGTCGGAATGGGCTAAAATTTGACAGGTTGATCGGAACCAAAAAACCACGTCGGGGGCAATTTCGTCATTTTTCACGACTGTGTCGGAATGGGCTAAAACTTGACAGGTTGATCGGAAACAAAAATCGCGGCGCGGGCAATTTCGTCATTTTTCGCGACTGTGTCGGAATGGGCTGAAATTTGACAGGTTGATCGGAAACAAAAATCGCGCCGGGGGCAATTTCGTCATTTTTCACGACTGTGTTGGAATGGGCTAAAATTTGACAGGTTGATCGGAAACAAAAATCGCGGTGGGGCAAATTCGTCATTTTTCGCGACGGTGTCGGAATGGGCTGAAATTTGACTGGTTGATCGGAAACAAAAATCGCGCCGGGGGAATTTCGTCATTTTTCGCGACGGTGTCGGAATGGACTGAAATTTGACAGGTTGATCGGAAACAAAAATCGCGCCGGGGGCAATTTCGTCATTTTTCGCGACGGTGTCGGAATGGGGGAAATTTTGACAGATTGATCGGAAACAAAAATCGCGCCGGGGGCAATTTCGTTATTTTTCGCGACGGTGTTGGAATGGGCAGAAATTTGACAGGTTGATCGAAAACAAAAATCGCGCCAGGGGCAATTTCGTCATTTTTCGCGACTATGTCGGAATGGGCTGAAATTTGACAGGTTAATCCGAAACAAAAATCGCGCCAGGGGCAATTTCGTCATTTTTCGCGACTATGTCGGAATGAGCTGAAATTTGACAGGTTGATCGGAAACAAAAAACCGCGTCGGGGGCAATTTCGTCATTTTTCGAGACTGTGTCGGAATAGGGTAAAATTTGAAAGGTTGATCGGAAACAAAAATCGCGCCGGGGGCAATTTCGTCATTTTTCTCGAC
>NW_019265190.1:0-10952 GCF_002742605.1 Olea europaea var. sylvestris
CGTTTTGGGCCCGTAAGTACTTTCCGAAAATGTAGCGATCCTTTTGGATTTAACCCACCCTTTTGCTCACATCGTATGAGGGACTTTGGTCGTTTGTGGATGAACAAGCACTTGCTTATTTGGAATGCTTGGATTGTCGGCTATTGAAGAACTGAGTGTAACTTTTGCATACGGTGTCCGTTTTGGGCCCGTAAGTAGTTTCTGAAAATGTAGCGATCCTTTTGGATTTAACCCACCCTTTTGCTCACATCGTATGAGGGATTTCGGTCGTTTGTGGATGAACAAGCGCTTGCTTATTTGGAACTGTTGGATTGTCGGCTATCGAGGAACTGAGTGTAACTTTTGCATACGGTGTCCGTTTTGGGCCCATAAGTACTTTTCGAAAATGTAGCGACCCTTTTGAATTGAACTCACCACTTCGCCGTGACGCATGATGGATTTTGGCCATTTTCAAAATAACAAGCACTTGCTTATTTGGAACGGTTGGATTGTCGGCTATCGAAGAACTGAGTTTAAATTTTGCACACGGTGTCCGTTTTGGGCGCATAAGTACTTTTTGAAAATGTAGCGATCCTTTTGAATTGAACTCACCGCTTCGCCGTGACGTATGATGGATTTTGGCCATATTCGAAATAACAAGCACTTGCTTATTTGGAACGGTTGGATTGTCAGCTATCGAAGAACTAAGTGTAACTTTTGAATACGGTGTCCCTTTTGGGCCCATAAGTACTTTTCGGAAATGTATCGACCCTTTTGAGTTGAACTCACCGCTTCGTCGTGACGTATGACGGATTTTTGGCCATTTTTGGAATAACAAGCACTTGCTTATTTGGAACGGTTGGATGGTCGGCGATCGAAGATCTGAGTGTGACTTTTGCATACGGTGTCCGTTTTGGGCCCATAAGTACTTTTTTGTAATGTTGCGATCCAATTGGATTTAACCCACCCTTTTGCTCACATCGTATGAGGGATTTTGGTCGTTTGTGGATGAACAAGCAGTTGCTTATTTGGAATGCTTGGATTGTCGGCTACCGAAGAACTGAGAGTAACTTTTGCATACGGTGTCCATCTTGGGCCCATAAGTACTTTTCGAAAATGTAGCGATCCTTTTGAATTGAACTCAGCGCTTCGCCGTGACGTATGATGGATTTTGGCCATTTTCGAAATAACACGCACTTGCTTATTTGGAACGGTTGGATTGTCGGCTATCGAAGAACTAAGTGTAACTTTTGCATACGGTGTCCGTTTTGAGCCCATAAGTACTTTTCGAAAATGTATCGACCCTTTTGAGTTGAACTCACCGCTTCGTCGTGACGTATGACGGATTTTTGGCCATTTTGGAATAACAAGCACTTGCTTATTTGGAACGGTTGGATTGTCGGCGATCGAAGATCTGAGTGTGACTTTTACATATGGTGTCCGCTTTGGGCCCATTAGTACTTTTTGGAAATGTTGCGATCCATTTGGATTTAACCCACCCTTTTGCTCACATCGTATGAGGGATTTTGGTCATTTGTGGATGAACAAGCAGTTGCTTATTTGAAATGCTTGGATTGTCGGCTACCGAAGAACTGAGTGTAACTTTTGCATACGGTGTCCGTTTTGGACCCATAAGTACTTTTCGAAAATGTAGCGATCCTTTTGAATTAAACTCACCGCTTCGCCGTGACGTATGTTGGATTTTGGCCATTTTTGGAATAACAAGCACTTGCTCATTTGGAACGGTTGGATTGTCGGCGATTGAAGATCTGCTTGTGACTTTTGCATACGGTGTCCGTTTTGGGCCCATAAGTACTTTTTGGAAATGTTGCGAGCCATTTAGATTTAACCCACCCTTTTGCTCACATCGTATGGGGGATTTCGGTCGTTTGTGGATGAACAAGCAGTTGCTGATTTGGAATGCTTGGATTGTCGGCTACCGAAGAATTGAGTGTAACTTTTGCATACGGTGTCCGTTTTGGGCCCATAAGTACTTTTCGTAAATGTAGCGATCCTTTTGAATTGAACTCACCGCTTCACCGTGACGTATGATGGATTTTGGCCATTTTTGAAATAACGAGCACTTGCTTATTTGGAACGGTTGGATTGTCGGCTATCGAAGAACTGTGTGTAACTTTTGCATACGGTGTCCGTTTTGGGCCCAAAAGTACTTTTCGAAAAAGTAGCGACCCTTTTGAATTGAACTCACCACTTCGCCGTGACGTATGATGGATTTTGGCTATTTTTGGAATAACAAGCACTTGCTCATTTGGAACGGTTGGATTGTCGGCGATTGAAGATCTGATTGTGACTTTTGCATACGGTGTCCGTTTTGGGCCCATAAGTACTTTTTGGAAATGTTGCCATCCATTTCGATTTAATCCACCCTTTTGCTCACATCGTATGAGGGATTTTGGTCATTTGTGGATGAACAAGCAATTGCCTATTTGGAATGCTTGGATTGTCGGCTATCGAAGAACTCAGAGTAACTTTTGTATACGGTGTCCGTTTTGGGCGCATAAGTACTTTTCGAACAAGTAGCGACCCTTTTGAATTGAACTCACCACTTCGCCGTGACGTATGATGGATTTTGGCCATTTTTGGAATAACAAGCACTTGCTCATTTGGAACGGTTGGATTGTCGGCGATTGAAGGTCTGATTGTGACTTTTGCATACGGTGTCCGTTTTGGGCCCATAAGTACTTTTTGGAAATGTTTCCATCCATTTGGATTTAACCCACCCTTTTGCTCACATCGTATGAGGGATTTTGGCCAATTGTGGATGAACAAGCAATTGCCTATTTGGAATGCTTGGATTGTCGGCTATCGAAGAACTGAGAGTAACTTTTGCATACGGTGTCCGTTTTGGGCGCATAAGTACTTTTCGAAAATGTAGCGATCCTTTTGAATTGAACTCACCGCTTCGTCGTGACGTATGATGGATTTTGGCCATTTTCAAAATAACAAGCACTTGCTTATTTGGAACGGTTGGATTGTCGGCTATCGAAGAACTAAGTGTAACTTTTGCATACGGTGTCCCTTTTGGGCCCATAAGTACTTTTCGGAAATGTATTGACCCTTTTGAGTTGAACTCACCGCTTCATCGTGACGTATGACGGATTTTTGGCCATTTTTGGAATAACAAGCACTTGCTTATTTGGAACGGTTGGATTGTCGGCGATCGAAGATCTGAGTGTGACTTTTGCATACGGTGTCCGTTTTGGGCCCATAAGTACTTTTTGGAAATGTTGCCATCCATTTGGATTTAACCCACCCTTTTGCTCACATCGTATGAGGGATTTCGGTCGTTTGTGGATGAACAAGCAGTTGCTTATTTGGAATGCTTGGATTGTCGGCTACCGAAGAACTGAGTGTAACTTTTGCATACGGTGTCCGTCTTGGGCCCATAAGTACTTTTCGAAAATGTAGCGATCCTTTTGAATTGAACTCACCGCTTCGCCATGACATATGATGGATTTTGGCCATTTTCGAAGTAACAAGCACTTGCTTATTTGGAACGGTTGGATTGTCGGCTATCGAAGAACTAAGTGTAACTTTTGCATACGGTGTCCCGTTTGGGCCCATAAGTAATTTTCAGAACTGTATCGACCCTTTTGAGTTGAACTCACCGCTTCGCCATGACGTATGACGGATTTTTGGCCATTTTTGGAATAACAAGCACTTGCTTATTTGGAACGGTTGGATTGTCGGCGATCGAAGATCTGAGTGTGACTTTTGCATACGGTGTCCGTTTTGGGCCCATAAGTACTTTTTGGAAATGTTGCGATCCATTTGGATTTAACCCACCCTTTTGCTCACATCGTGTGAGGGATTTCGATCGTTTGTGGATGAACAAACAGTTGCTTATTTGGAATGCTTGGATTGTCGGCTACCGAAGAACTGAGTGTAACTTTTGCATACGGTGTCCGTTTTGGGCCCATAAGTACTTTTCAAAAATGTAGCGATCCTTTTGAATTGAACTCACCACTTCGCCGTGACGTATGATGGATTTTGGCCATTTTCGAAATCACAAGCACTTGCTTATTTGGAACGGTTGGATTGTCCGCAATCGAAGAACTAAGTGTAACTTTTGCATACGGTGTCCGTTTTGGGACCATAAGTACTTTTCGAAAATGTATCGACCCTTTTGAATTGAACTCATCGCTTTGTCGTGACGTATGATGGATTTTGGTCATTTTTGGAAAAATAAGCACTTGCTTATTTGGAACGGTTGGATTGTCGGCGATCGAAGATCTGAGTGTGACTTTTGCATACGGTGTCCGTTTTGGGCCCATAAGTACTTTTTGGAAATGTTGCGATCCATAAGGATTTAACCCACCCTTTTGCTCACGTCATATAAGGGATTTCGGTCGTTTGTGGATGAACAAGCAGTTGCTTATTTGGAATGCTTTGATTGTCGGCTACTGAAGGACTGAGTGTAACTTTTGCATACGGTGTCCGTTTTGGGCCCATAAGTACTTTCCGAAAATGTAGCGATCCTTTTGGATTTAACCCACCCTTTTACTCACATCATATGAGGGATTTTGGCCGTTTGTGGATGAACAAGCACTTGCTCATTTCGAATGCTTGGATTGTCGGCTATCGAAGAACTGAGTGTAACTTTCGCATACGGTATCCGTTTTGGGCCCTTAAGTACTTTTCGAAAATGTAGCGATCCTTTTGGATTTAACCCACCCTTTTGCTCACATTGTATGAGGGATTTTGGTCATTTGTGGATGAACAAGCACTAGCTTATTTGAAGCGGTTGGATTGTTGGCTATCGAAGAACTGAGTGTAACTTTTGCATACGGTGTCCGTTTTGGGCCCATAAGTACTTTTCGAAAATGTAGCGATCCTTTTGGATTTAACCCACCCTTTTGCTCACATCGTATGAGGGATTTTGGTCGTTTGTGGATGAACAAGCACTTGCTCATTTCAAATGCTTGGATTGTCGGCTATCGAAGAACTGAGTGTAACTTTTGCATACGGTGTCCGTTTTGGGCCCATAAGTACTTTTCGAAAATGTAGCGATCCTTTTGGATTTAACCCACCCTTTTGCTCACATTGTTTGAGGGATTTTGGTCATTTGTGGACGAACAAGCACTTGCTTATTTGAAGCGGTTGGATTGTTGGCTATCGAAGAACTGAGTGTAACTTTTGCATACGGTGTCCGTTTCGGGCCCATAAGTACTCTTCGAAAATGTAGTGACCCTTTTGAATTGAACTCACAGCTTCGTCGTGATGTATGATGGATTTTGGCCATTTTCAGAATAAGAAGCACTTGCTTATTTGGAAAGGTTGGATAGTCGGCTATCGAAGAACTGAGTGTAACTTTTGCATACGGTGTCCGTTTTGGGCCCATAATTACTTTTTGAAAATGTAGTGACCCTTTTGAAATAAACTCACCGCTTCGCCGTGACGTATGATGGATTTTGGCCATTTTTGGAATAACAAGCACTTGCTTATTTGGAACGGTTGGATTGTCGGCGATCGAAGATCTGAGTGTGACTTTTGCATAAGGTGTCCGTTTTTGGGCCCATAAGTACTTTTTGGAAATGTAGCGATCCTCTTGGATCGAACCAATGCTTTTCATCAAGTCGTATGAGTAATCTCAACAATTTGTCGAAGAACACACAGTTGCTTATTTGGAATGCTTGGATTGTCGACGATCGAAGAACTGAGTGTCACTTTTGCATACTGTGTCCGTTTTGGGCCCATGAGTACTTTTCGAAAATGTAGCGACCCTTTTGAATCGAACTCATAGTTTCATCATGATGTATGACAGATTTTGGCCATTTGTGGGAGAACAACCACTTGCTTATTTGGAACGGTTTGATTGTCGGCGATCGAAGAACTGAGCGTGACTTTTGCATACTGTGTCCGTTTTGGGCCCATGAGTACTTTTTGGAAATGTAGCGATCCTCTTGGATCGAACCCATGCTTTTCATTATGTCGTATGAGTGATCTCGACCATTTGTCGAATAACAAGTACTTGCTTATTAGGAATGCTTGGATTGTCGGATATCGAAGAACTGAGTGTAACTTTTGCATACGGTGTCCGTTTTGGGCCCGTAAGTACTTTCCAAAAATGTAGCGATCCTTTTGGATTTAACCCACCCTTTTGCTCACATCGTATGAGGGATTTCGGTCATTTGTGGATGAACAAGCACTTGCTTATTTGGAATGCTTGGATTGTCGGCTGTCAAAGAACTGAGTGTAACTTTTGCATACGGTGTCCATTTTGGGCCCATAAGTACTTTTTGGAAATGTTGCGATCCATATGGATTTAACCCACCCTTTTGCTCACATCGTATGAGGGATTTCAGTCGTTTGTGGATGAACAAGCACTTGCTTATTTAGAATGCTTGGATTGTCGGCTATCGAAGAACTGAGTGTAACGTTTGCATACGGTGTCCGTTTTGGACCCATAAGTACTTTTCGAAAATGTAGCGACCCTTTTGAATTGAACTCACTGCTTCGCCATGACGTATGACGAATTTTGACCATTTTTGGAAGAACAAGCTCTTGGTTATTTGGAACGGTTGGATTGTCGGCGATCGAAGATCTGAGTGTGACTTTTGCATACGGTGTCCGTTTTGGGCCCACAAGTACATTTTGGAAATGTAGCGATCCTTTTGGATTGAACCCACCCTTTTACATGTGATATATGAGGGATTTCGGTCCTTTGTGGAAGAACATGAACTTGCTTATCTAGAATGCTTGGATTGTAGGCGATCGAAGAACTGAGTGTGACTTTTGCATACGGTGTCCGTTTTGGGCCCATAAGTACTTTTCGGAAATGTAGTGATCCTTTTGGATTTAACCCACCCTTTTAGTCACATCGTATGAGGGATTTCGGTCATTTGTGGATGAACAAGCACTTGCTTATTTGGAATGCTTGGATTGTCGGCTGTCGAAGAACTGAGTGTAACTTTTGCATACGGTGTCCATTTTGGGCCCATAAGTACTTTTTGGAAATGTTGCGATCCATTTGGATTTAACCCACCCTTTTGCTCACATCGTATGAGGGATTTCGGTCGTTTGTGGATGAACAAGCACTTGCTTATTTGGAATGCTTGGATTGTCGGCTATCGAAGAACTGAGTGTAACGTTTCCATACGGTGTCCGTTTTGGGCCCATAAGTACTTTTCGAAAATGTAGCGACCCTTTTGAATTGAACTCACCGCTTCGCCATGACGTATGACGAATTTTGACCATTTTTGGAAGAACAAGCTCTTGCTTATTTGGAAAGGTTGGATTGTTGGCGATCGAAGATCTGAGTGTGACTTTTGCATACGATGTCCGTTCTGGGCCTACAAGTACTTTTTGGAAATGTAGCGATCCTTTTGGATTGAACCCACCCTTTTTCGTGTGATGTAAGAGGGATTTCGGTCCTTTGTGGAAGAACATGCACTTGATTATCTAGAATGCTTGGATTGAAGGCGATCGAAGAACTGAGCGTGACTTTTGCATACGGTGTCCGTTTTTGGGCCCATAAGTACATTTCGAAAATGTAGCGATCCTTTTGGATTTAACCCACCCTTTTAGTCACATCGTATGAGGGATTTCGGTCGTTTAAAATGAACAAGCAGTTGCTTATTTGGAATGCTTGGATTGTCGGCTGTCGAAGAACTGAGTGTAACTTTTGCATACGGTGTCCATTTTGAGCCCATAAGTACTTTTTGGAAATGTTGCGATCCATTTGGATTTAACCCACCCTTTTGCTCACATCGTATGAGGGATTTCGGTCGTTTGTGGATGAACAAGCACTTGCTTATTTGGAATGCTTGGATTGTCGGCTATCGAAGAACTGAGTGTAACGTTTCCATACGGTGTCCGTTTTGGACCCATAAGTACAGCGACCCTTTGAATTGAACTCACCGCTTCGCCGTGACGTATGACGAATTTTGACCATTTTTGGAAGAACAAGCTCTTGCTTATTTGGACCGGTTGGATTGTCGGCGATCGAAGATCTGAGTGTGACTTTTGCATACGGTGTCCGTTTTAGGCCCACAAGTACTTTTTGGAAATGTAGCGATCCTTTTGGATTGAACCCACCCTTTTTCGTGTAATGTATGAGGGATTTCGGTCCTTTGTGGAAGAACATGCACTTGCTTATCTAGAATGCTTGGATTGTAGGCGATCGAAGAACTAAGTGTGACTTTTGCATACGGTGTCCGTTTTGGGCCCATAAGTACTTTTCGGAAATGTAGCGATCCTTTTGGATTTAACCCACCCTTTTAGTCACATCGTATGAGGGATTTCGATCGTTTGTGGATGAACAAGCACTTGCTTGTTTGGAATGCTTGGATTGTCGGCTATCGAAGAACTGAGTGTAACTTTTGCATACGGTGTCCGTTTTGGGCCCATAAGTACTTTCCGAAATTGTAGCGATCCTTTGGGATTTAACCCACCCTTTTGCTCACATCGTATGAGGGATTTCGGTCGTTTGTGGATGAACATGCACTTGCTCATTTCGAATGCTTGGATTGTCGGCTATCGAAGACTGAGTGTAACTTTTGCAAACAGTGTCCGTTTTGGGCCCATAAGTACTTTCCGAAAATGTAGCGATCCTTTGGGATTTAACCCACCCTTTTGCTCACATCGTATGAGGGATTTCGGTCGTTTGTGGATGAACAAGCACTTGCTCATTTCGAATGCTTGGATTGTCGGCTATCGAAGAACTGAGTTTAACTTTTGCATACGGTGTCCGTTTTGGGCCCATAAGTACTTTTTGAAAATTTAGCGATCCTTTTGGATTTAACCCACCCTTTTGCTCACATCGTATGAGGGATTTTGGTCTTTTGTGGTTGAACAAGCACTTGCTTATTTGGAATGCTTGGATTGTCGGCTATCGAAGAACTGAGTGTAACTTTTGCATACGGTGTCCGTTTTGGGCCCATAAGCACTTTTCGAAAATGTGGCGATCCTTTTGGATTTAACCCACCTTTTTGCTCACATCGTATGAGGGATTTTTGTCTTTTGTGGACGAACAAGCACTTGCTTATTTGGAATGCTTGGATTGTCGACTATCAAAGAACTGAGTGTAACTTTTGCATACGGTGTCCGTTTTGGGCCCATAAGTACTTTTCGGAAATGTAGTGACCCTTTTGAATTGAACTCACTGCTTCGCCGTGACGTATGATGGATTTTGGCCATTTTCGAAATAACAAGCACTTGCTTATTTGGAACGGTTGGGTTGTCGGCTATCGAAGAACTGAGTGTAACTTTTGCATACGGTGTCCGTTTTGGGCCCATAAGTACTTTTTGAAAATCTATCGACCCTTTTGAATTGAACTAACTACTTCGCTATGACGTATGATGGATTTTGGCCATTTTCGAAAAAACAAGCACTTGCTTATTTGGAACGGTTGGATTGTCGGCTATCGAAGAACTGAGCATAACTTTTGCATACGGTGTCCGTTTTGGGCCCAAAAGTACTTTTCAAAAATGTATCGACCCTTTTGAATTGAACTCACCGCTTCGCCGTGACGTATGACAGATTTTGGTCATTTTTGGAAAAACAAGCACTTGCTTATTCGGAACGGTTGGATTGTCGGCGATCGAAGATCTGAGTGTGACTTTTGCATACGGTGTCCGTTTTGGTCCCATGAGTACTTTTTGGAAATGTTGCGATCCATTTGGATTTAACCCACCCTTTTGCTCACATCGTATGAGGGATTTCGGTCGTTTGTGGATGAACAAGCACTTGCTTATTTGGAATGCTTGGATTTTTGGCTATCGAAGAACTAAGTGTAACTTTTGCATACGGTGTCCGTTTTGGGCCCATAAGTACTTTCCGAAAATGTAGCGATCCTTTTGGATTTAACCCATCCTTTTGCTCACATCGTATGAAGGATTTAGGTCGTTTGTGGATGAACAAGCACTTGCTTATTTGGAATGCTTGGATTGTCGGCTATCGAAGAACTGAGTGTAACTTTTGCATACGGTGTCCGTTTTGGGCCCATAAGTACTTTTCGAAAATGTAACGACCCTTTTGAATTGAACTCATAGCTTCACCGTGACGTATGATGGATTTTGGCCATTTTCAGAATTACAAGCACTTGCTTATTTGGAACGGTTGGATTATCGGCTATCGAAGAACTGAGTGTAACTTTTGCATACGGTGTCCATTTTCGCCCCATAAGTACTTTTCGGAAATGTAGCGACCCTTTTGAATTGAACTCACCGCTTCACCGTAATGTATGACGGATTTTGGCCATTTTTGGAATAACAAGCACTTGCTTATTTGGAACGGTTGGATTGTCGGCTATCGAAGAACTGAGTGTAACTTGTGCATACGGTGTCCGTTTTGGGCCCATAAGTACTTTTCGGAAGTGTAGTGACCCTTTTGAATTGAACTCACAGCTTCGTCGTGACGTATGATGGATTTTGGCCATTTTCAGAATAACAAGCACCTGCTTATTTGGAACGGTTGGATTGTCGGCTATCGAAGAACTAAGTGTAACTTTTGTATACGGTGTCCGTTTTGGGCCCATAAGCACTTTTCGAAAATGTAGCGACCCATTTGAATTGAACTCATCGCTTCCCCGTGACGTATGACGGATTTTGGCCATTTTTGGAATAACAAGCACTTGCTTATTTGGAACGGTTGGATTGTCGGCTATTGAAGAACTGAGTGTAACTTTTGCATACGGTGTCTGTTTTGGGCCCATAAGTACTTTTTGGAAATGTTGCCATCCATTTGGATTTAACCCACCCTTTTGCTCACATCGTATGAGGGATTTCGGTCGTTTGTGGATGAACAAGCACTTGCCAATTTGGAATGCTTGGATTGTCGGCTATCGAAGAACTGAGTGTAACTTTTGCATACGGTGTCTGTTTTGGGCCCATAAGTACTTTTCGAAAGTGTAGCGACCCTTTGGAATCGAACTCACCGCTTCCCCGTGACGTATGATGGATTTTGGCCATTTTTGAAATAACAAGCACTTGCTTATTTGGAACGGTTGGAT
>NW_019265191.1:0-10950 GCF_002742605.1 Olea europaea var. sylvestris
TGACGAAACTGCCCCCGGCGCGATTTTTATTTCCGATCAACCAGTCAAATTTTAGCCCATTCCGACACATTCGCGAAAAATGATGACATTGCCCCCGACGCGATTTTTGTTTCCGATCAACCTATCAAATTTTAGTCCATTCCGACACAGCCACGAAAAATGACGAAATTGCCCCCGGCGTGGTTTTTGTTTCCGATCAACCAGTCAAATTATAGTCGATTCTGACACAGTCGCGAAAAATGACGAAATTGACCGCGGCGCGATTTTTATTTCCGATCGACCTGCCAAATTTCAACCCATTCCAGCGCAGTCGAGAAAACTGACGAAATTGCCCCCGGTGCGGTTTTTTTCCGATCAACCTGTCAAATTTTAGCCGATTTCGACACCGTCGTGAAAAATGTCGAAATTGCCTCTGGCACGATTTTTGTTTCCGATCAACCTCTCAAATTTTAGCCCATTCCGACACAGTCGCGAAAAATGACGAAATTGCCCCCCGTGCGATTTTTTGTTTCCGATCAACCTGTCAAGTTTTTGCCCATTCCGACACAGTCGCGAAAAATGACGAAATTGCCAGCGGTGCGGTTTTTTGTTTCCGATCAACCAGTCAAATTTTGGCCCATTCCGACACAGTCGCGAAAAATGACGAAATTGCCCCCGGCGCGGTTTTTGTTTCCGATCAACCTATTAAATTTCAGTCCATTCCGACACAGCCGCGAAAAATGACGAAATTGCCCACGGCGCAGTTTTTGTTTCCGATCAACCAGTCAAATTTTAGTCGATTCAGACAATCGCGAAAAATGATGAAATTGCCCGCGGCGCGATTTTTATTTCCGATCGACCTGCCAAATTTCAGCCCATTCCAGCACAGTCGAGAAAACTAACGAAATTGCCCCCGGCGCGGTTTTTTTCCTATCAACCAGTTAAATTTTAGCCGATTCCGACACCGTCGTGAAAAATGTCGAAATTGCCCCCGGCGCGATTTTTGTTTCCGATCAACCTGTCAAATTTTAGCCCATTCCGACACAATCGCGAAAAATGACGAAATTGCCCCCTGGGGGATTTTTGTTTCCCATCAAATTGTCAAATTTTAGCTCATTCCTAAATAGTCGCGAAAAATGATGAAATTGGCCCCGGCGTGATTTTTTGTTTCCGATCAACCTATCAAATTTTAGCCCATTCCGACACAGTCGCGAAAAGTGACGAAATTGCCCCTAGCGCGGTTTTTGTTTTCGATCAACCAGTCAAATTTTGGCCCATTCCGACACAGTCGTGAAAAATGACGAAATTGCCCCCGGCGCGATTTTTTTTCCGATCAAACTATCAAATTTTAGTCCATTCCGACACAGCCGCGAAAAATGACGAAATTGCCCCCGGCGCGATTTTTGTTTCCGATCAAATTGTCAAATTTTAGCCCATTCCTATACAGTCGCGAAAAATGACGAAATTGCCCCCGGCGCGATTTTTTGTTTCCGATCAACCTGTCAAATTTTAGCACATTCCGACAGAGTCGCGAAAAATAACGAAATTGCCCCTGGTGCGGTTTTTGTTTCCGATCAACCTGTCAAATTTGAGCTCATTCCGACACAGTCGCGAAAAATGACCAAATTACCCCCGGCTCGATTTTTGTTTCCGATCAACCTGTCAAATTTAAGACCATTCCTACACAGTCGCGAAAAATGACGACATTGGGCCCCGCGCGGTTTTTTGTTTCCGATCAACCTGTCAAATTTTAGCCGAATCCAACACAGTCGCGAAAAATGACGAAATTGACTCCGGCGCGATTTTTGTTTCCGATCAACCTGTCAAATTTTAGCCCACTTCGACACAATTGAGAAAAATGACGAAACTGCCCCCGGCGCGATTTTTATTTCCGATCAACCTGTCAAATTTTAGCCCATTCCGACACAGTCGCGAAAAATGACGAAATTGCCCCCTGGGGGATTTTTGTTTCCGATCAAATTGTCAAATTTTAGCCCATTCCTAAATAGTCGCGAAAAATGACGAAATTGGCCCCGGCGCGATTTTTTGTTTCCGATCAACCTATCAAATTTTAGCCCATTCCGACGCAGTCGCGAAAAATGACGAAATTGCCCCTAGCGCGGTTTTTGTTTCCGATCAACCTGTCAAATTAGAGCCCATTCCGACACAGTCGAAAAAAATGACGAAATTGACCCCGGCGCGATTTTTGTTCACTATCAACCTGTCAAATTTGAGCCCATTCCGACACAGTTGCAAAAAATGACGAAATTAACCCCGGCGCGATTTTTGTTTCCAATCAACCAGTCAAATTTTAGCCCATTCCGACACAGTCGCGAAAAACGACGAAATTGCCCATAGTGAGGTTTTTGTTTCCGATCATCCAGTCAAATTTTAGCCCATTACGACACAGTCTAGAAAAACGACGAAATTGCCCCCGGGGCGGTTTTTGTTTCCGATCAACCAAACAAAATTTATCCGACACAGTTGCGAAAAATGACGACATTGGCCCCCGCGCGGTTTTTTGTTTCCGATCAACCTGTCAAATTTTAGCCCAATCCGACACAGTCGCGAAAAATGACGAAATTGCCCTTGGCGCGCTTTTTTCCGATCAACCGGTCAAATTTTAGCCCACTTCGACACAATTGAGAAAAATGACGAAACTTCCCCCGGCGCGATTTTTATTTCCGATCAACCAGTCAAATTTTAGCCCATTCCGACACATTCGCGAAAAATGACGACATTGCCCCCGACGCGGTTTTTGTTTCCGATCAACCTATCAAATTTTAGTCCATTCCGACACAGCCACGGAAAATGACGAAATTGCCCCCGGCGTGGTTTTTGTTTCCGATCAACCAGTCAAATTATAGTCGATTCTGACACAGTCGCGAAAAATGACGAAATTGCCCCCGGCGCGATTTTTATTTCCGATCGACCTGCCAAATTTCAGCCCATTCCAGCGCAGTCGAGAAAACTGACGAAATTGCCCCCGGTGCGGTTTTTTTCCGATCAACCTGTCAAATTTTAGCGGATTTCGACACCGTCGTGAAAAATGTCGAAATTGCCTCTGGCACGATTTTTGTTTCCGATCAACCTCTCAAATTTTAGCCCATTCCGACACAGTCGCGAAAAATGACGAAATTGCCCGCGGCGCGATTTTTATTTCCGATCGACCTGCCAAATTTCAGCCCATTCCAGCACAGTCGAGAAAACTAACGAAATTGCCCCCGGAGCGGTTTTTTTCCTATCAACCAGTCAAATTTTAGTCGATTCCGACACTGTCGTGAAAAATGTCGAAATTGCCCCCGGCGCGATTTTTGTTTCCGATCAACCTGTAAAATTTTAGCCCATTCCGACACAGTCGCGAAAAATGACGAAATTGCCCCCTGGGGGATTTTTGTTTCCGATCAAATTGTCAAATTTTAGCCCATTCCTAAATAGTCGCGAAAAATGACGAAATTGGCCCCGGCGCGATTTTTTGTTTCCGATCAACCTATCAAATTTTAGCCCATTCTGACACAGTCGCGAAAAATGACGAAATTGCCCCTAGCGCGGTTTTTGTTTTCGATCAACCAGTCAAATTTTGGCCCATTCCGACACAGTCGCGAAAAATGACGAAATTGCCCCCGGCGCGGTTTTTTTTCCGATCAAACTATCAAATTTTAGTCCATTCCGACACAGCTGCGAAAAATGACGAAATTGCCCCCGGCGCGATTTTTGTTTCCGATCAAATTGTCAAATTTTAGCCCATTCCTAAACAGTCGCGAAAAATGACGAAATTGCCCCCGGCGCGATTTTTTGTTTCCGATCAACCTGTCAAATTTTAGCACATTCCGACAGAGTCGCGAAAAATGACGAAATTGCCCCTGGTGCGGTTTTTGTTTCCGATCAACCTGTCAAATTTGAGCCCATTCCGACACAGTCGACAAAAATTACGAAATTGACCCCGGCGCGATTTTTGTTCCCGATCAACCTGTCAAATTTGAGCTCATTCCGACACAGTCGCGAAAAATGACCAAATTATCCCCGGCTCGATTTTTGTTTCCGATCAACCTGTCAAATTTTAGCCCATTCCTACACAGTCGCGAAAAATGACGACATTGGGCCCCGCGCGGTTTTTTGTTTCCGATAAACCTGTCAAATTTTAGCCGAATCCGACACAGTCGCGAAAAATGACGAAATTGACTCCGGCGCGATTTTTGTTTCCGATCAACCTGTCAAATTTTAGCCCATTCCGACAGAGTCGCGAAAAATGACGACATTGGGCCCCGCGCGGTTTTTTGTTTCCGATAAACCTGTCAAATTTTAGCCGAATCCGACACAGTCGCGAAAAATGACGACATTGGGCCCCGCGCGGTTTTTTGTTTCCGATAAACCTGTCAAATTTTAGCCGAATCCGACACAGTCGCGAAAAATGACGAAATTGGCCCCGGCGCGATTTTTTGTTTCCGATCAACCTATCAAATTTTAGCCCATTCCGACACAGTCGCGAAAAATGACGAAATTGCCCCTAGCGCGGTTTTTGTTTCCGATCAACCTGTCAAATTAGAGCCCATTCCGACACAGTCGAAAAAAATGACGAAATTGACCCCGGCGCGATTTTTGTTCCCGATAAGCCTGTCAAATTTGAGCTCATTCGGACACAGTCGCGAAAAATGACGAAATTGCCCTTGGCGCGCTTTTTGTTTCCGATCAACCTGTCAAATTTTAGCCACTTCGACACAATTGAGAAAAATGACGAAACTGCCCCCGGCGCGATTTTTATTTTCGATCAACCTGTCAAATTTTAGCCCATTCCGACACAGTCGCGAAAAATGACGAAATTGCCCCCTGGTCGATTTTCAACCATTCAAATTTGAGCCCTATCCGACACAGTCGAGAAAAATGACGAAATGGCCCCCGGTGCAATTTTTGTTCCCGATCAACCTGTCAAATTTGAGCCCATTCCGACACAGTAGCGAAAAATAACGAAATTACGCCCGACGCGATTTTTGTTTCCGATCAACCTGTCAAATTTTGGCCAATTCCGACACAGTAGCGAAAAATGACGAAATTACCCCCGGCGTGGTTTTTGTTCCCGATCAACCTGTCAATTTTGAGCCCATTCTGACACAGTTACGAAAAATGACGAAATTGCTCCCTGCGCAGTTTTTGTTTTCGATCAACCTGTCAAATTTTGGCCCATTCCGACACAGTCGCGAAAAATGACGAAATTGCGCCCGGCACGGTTTTTTGTTTCCGATCAACTTGTAAAATTTTAGCCCATTCCGACACAGTCGCGAAAAATGACGAAATTGCCCCTGGCACGATTTTTGCTTCCGATCAACCTGTCAAATTTTTGCCCATTTCTACACAGTCGCGAAAAATGACGAAAATGCCGCCGGCGCGATTTTTTGTTTCCGATCAACCTGTCAAATTTTAGCCCATTCTGACACAGTCGCAAAAAATGACGAAATTGCCCCCGGCGCAGTTTTTGTTTCCGATCAACCTGTCAAATTTTAGCCCATTCCGACACAGTCGCGAAAAATGACGAAATTGCCCACGGCGCGATTTTTTCTTTCCGATCAACCAATCAAATTTTAGCCCATTGCGACACAGTCATGAAAAATGACGAAATTGCCCCGGGCGCGGTTTTTGTTTCTGATCAACCAGTAAAATTTGAGCTCATTCCGACACAGTTGAAAAAAAGACGAAATTGCCCTCGGTACGGTTTTTGTTCCCGATCAACCTGTCAAATTTGAGCCCATTCCGACACGGTCGCGAAAAATGACGAAATTACCCTCGACGCGGTTTTTGTTCCCGATCAACCTATCAAATTTGAGCCCATTCCGACACAGTCGAGAAAAATGATGAAATTGCCCATGGCGCGATTTTTGTTTCCGATCAACCTGTCAAATTTTAGCCCTTTCCGACACAGTCGAGAAAAATGACGAAATTCTCCTAGGCCCGATTTTTGTTTCCGATCAACATGTCAAATTTTAGCCCATTCCTACAATGTCGAGAAAAATACCGAAATTGCCCCCTGCGCGATTTTTGTTTCCGATCAACCTGTCAAACTTTAGCCCATTCCGACACAGTCGTGAAAAATGACGGAATTGCCCCCGGCGCGATTTGTGTTTCCGATCAACTAGTCAAATTTTAGCCCATTCCGACACTGTCACGAAAAATGACGAAATTGCCCCAGGCGCGATTTTTGTTTCCGATCAAATTGTCAAATTTTAGCCCATTCCTAAACAGTCGCGAAAAATGACGAAATTGCCCCCGGCACGATTTTTGTTTCCAATCAACCTGTCAAATTTTAGCCCATTCCTACACAGTCGCGAAAAATGGCGAAATTGCCCCCGGCGCGATTTTTGTTTCCGATCAACCTTTCAAATTTTAGCCAATTCCGACACAGTCGTGAAAAATGACGAAATTGCCCCCCGTGCGATTTTTTGTTTCCGATCTACCTGTCAAGTTTTTGCCCATTCCAACACAGTCGCGAAAAAAGACGAAATCGCCCCTGTCGCGGTTTACGTTTCCAATCAACCAGTCAAATTTGAGCCCATTCCGACACGGTCGCGAAAAATGACGAAATTACCCCCGACACGATTTTTGTTCCCGATCAACCTATCAAATTTGAGCCCATTCCGACACAGTGGCGAAAAATGACGAAATTGCCCACGGCGCGATTTTTGTTTCCGATCAATCTGTCAAATTTTTGCCAATTCCGACACAGTAGCGAAAAATGACAAAATTACCCCCGGCGCGGTTTTTGTTCCGATCAACCTGTCAAATTTGAGCCCATTCAGACACAGTCGCGAAAAATGACGAAATTGCCCCCGGCGCAATTTTTGTTCCCGATCAACCAGTCGAATTTGAGCCCATTCCGACACAGACGCAAAAAATGACGAAATTGCCCCTGGTGGGGTTTTTGTTTCCGATCAACCAGTCAAATTTTAGCCCATTCCGACACAGTCTTGAAAAATGACGAAATTGCCCCCGGCACGATTTTTATTTCCGATCAACCTGTCAAATTTCGGCCCATTCTAACACAGTCGAGAAAACTAACGAAATTGCCCCTGACTCAATTTTTTTCTGATCAACCAGTCAAATTTTAGCCCATTCCAACACCGTCGCGAAAAATGTCGAAATTGCCCCCGGCGCGATTTTTGTATTCGATCAACCTGTTAAATTTTAGCCAATTCCGATACAGTTGCGAAAAATGACGAAATTACCCCCGGCGCGGTTTTCGTTCCCGATCAACTTGTCAAATTTGAGCCCGTTCCGACACAGTCGCGAAAAATGACGAAATTGCCCCCGGCGCGATTTTTGTTTCCGATCAACCTGTCAAATTTAAGCCAATTACGACACAGTTACGAAAAATGACGAAATTACCCCCGGCACGATTTTTGTTCACTATCAACCTGTCAAATTTGAGCCCATTCCGACAAAGTTGCAAAAAATAACGAATTTAACCCCGGCCCGATTTTTGTTTCCAATCAACCAGTGAAATTTTAGCCCATTCCGATACAGTCGAAATTGCCCATAGTGGGGTTTTTGTTTCCGATCATCCAGTCAAATTTTAGCCCATTCGGACACAGTCTAGAAAAACGACGAAATTGCCCCCGGCGCGATTTTTGTTTCCGATCAACCTAACAAAATTTATCCGACACAGTCGCAAAAAATGACGAAATTGCCCCCGGCGCGATTTTTCGTTTTCGATCAACTTGTCAAATTTTATCCAATTCCGACACAGTCGCGAAAAATAACGAAATTGCCCATGGCGCAGTTTTTGTTTCCGACCAACCAGTCAAATTTTTGCCCATTCCGACACAGTCGAGAAAAATGACGAAATTACCACTGGCGCGATTTTTATTTCCGATCAACCAGTCAAATTTTGGCCCATTCCGACACAGTCGCGAAAAATGACGAAATTGCCCCCGGCGCGATTTTTCGTTTTCGATCAACTTGTCAAATTTTATCCAATTCCGACACAGTCGCGAAAAATAACGAAATTGCCCATGGCGCGGTTTTTGTTACCGACCAACCAGTCAAATTTTTGCCCATTCCGACACAGTCGAGAAAATGACGAAATTCCCACTGGCGCGATTTTTATTTCCGATCAACCAGTCAAATTTTGGCCCATTCCGACACAGTCGCGAAAAATGACGAAATTGCCCCCGGCGCGGTTTTTGTTTCCGATCAACCTATTAAATTTCAGTCCATTCCGACACAGCCGCGAAAAATGACGAAATTGCCCACGGCGCGGTTTTTGTTTCCGATCAACCAGTCAAATTTTAGTCGATTCAGACACAGTAGCGAAAAATGACGAAATTGCCCGCGGCGCGATTTTTATTTCCGATCGACCTGCCAAATTTCTGCCCATTCCAGCACAGTCGAGAAAACTGACGAAATTGCCCCCGGCGCGGTTTTTTTTCCGATCAACCTGTCAAATTTTAGCCGATTCCGACACCGTCGTGAAAAATGTCGAAATTGCCCCAGGCGCGATTTTTGTTTCCGATCAACCTGTAAAATTTTAGCCCATTCCGACACAGTCGCGAAAAATGACGAAATTGCCCCCCGTGCGATTTTTTGTTTCCGATCAACCTATCAAGTTTTTGCCCATTCCGACACAGTCGCGAAAAATGGCGAAATTGCCCCCGCGCGGTTTTTGTTTCCGATCAACTTGTCAAATTTGAGCCCATTCCGACACAGTCGCGAAAAATAACGAAATTGCGCCCGACGCGATTTTTGTTTCTGATCAACCCATCAAATTTTTGCCAATTCCGACGCAGTAGCGAAAAATGACGAAATTACCCCCGGCGTGGTTTTTGTTCCCGATCAACCTGTCAAATTTGAGCCCATTCTGACACTGTTCCGAAAAATAACGAAATTGCCCCCTGCGCAGTTTTTGTTTTCGGTCAACCTGTCAAATTTTGGCCCATTCCGACACAGTCGCGAAAAATGACGAAATTGCCCCCGGCACGATTTTTTGTTTCCGATCAACTTGTCAAATTTTGGCCCATTCCGACACAGCCGCGAAAAATGACGACATTGGCCCCCGCGCGGTTTTTTGTTTCCATCAACCTGTCAAATTTCAGCCAAATCTGACACAGTCGCGAAAAATGACGAAATTGCCCTTGGCGCGCTTTTTGTTTCCGATCAACCGGTCAAATTTTAGCCCACTTCGACACAATTGAGAAAAATGACGAAATTGCCCATGGCGCGGTTTTTGTTTCCGACCAACCAGTCAAATTTTTGCCCATTCCGACACAGTCGAGAAAAATGACGAAATTACCACTGGCGCGATTTTTATTTCCGATCAACCAGTCAAATTTTAGTCGATTCAGACACAGTAGCGAAAAATGACGAAATTGCCCGCGGCGCGATTTTTATTTCCGATCGACCTGCCAAATTTCAGCCCATTCCAGCACAGTCGAGAAAACTGACGAAATTGCCCCCGGCGCGATTTTTTTTCCGATCAACCTGTCAAATTTTAGCCGATTCCGACACCGTCGTGAAAAATGTCGAAATTGCCCCCGGCACGATTTTTGTTTCCGATCAACTTATCAAATTTTAGCCCATTCCGACACAGTCGAGAAAAATGACGAAATTGCCCCCCGTGCGATTTTTTGTTTCCGATCAACCTGTCAAGTTTTTGCCCATTCCGACACAGTCGCGAAAAATGACGAAATTGCCAGCGGTGCGGTTTTTTGTTTCCGATCAACCAGTCAAATTTTGGCCCATTCCGACACAGTCGCGAAAAATGACGAAATTGCCCCCGGCACGGTTTTTTGTTTCCGATCAACTTGTCAAATTTTAGCCCATTCCGACACAGTCGCGAAAAATGACGAAATTGCCCCTGGCACGATTTTTGTTTCCGATCAACCTATTAAATTTCAATCCATTCCGACACAGCCGCGAAAAATGACGAAATTGCCCCCGGCGCGGTTTTTGTTTCCGATCAACCAGTCAAATTTTAGTCGATTCTGACACAGTCGCGAAAAATGGCGAAATTGCCCGCGGCGCGATTTTTATTTCCGATCGACCTGCCAAATTTCAGCCCATTCCAGCACAGTCGAGAAAACTGACGAAATTGCCCCCGGCGCGATTTTTATTTCCGATCGACCTGCCAAATTTCAGCCCATTCCAGCACAGTCGAGAAAACTGACGAAATTGCCCCCGGCGCGGTTTTTTTTCCTATCAACCAGTCAAATTTTAGCCGATTCCGACACCGTCGTGAAAAATGTCGAAATTGTCCACGGCGCGGTTTTTCTTTCCGATCAACCTATCAAATTTTAGCTCAATCCCGACACAGTCTCGAAAAATGACGAAATTGCCCCCCGTACGATTTTTTGTTTCCGATCAACCTATCAAGTTTTTGCCCATCCGACACAGTCGCGAAAAATGACGAAATTGCCAGCGGTGTGGTTATTTGTTTTCGATCAACCAGTCAAATTTTGGCCCATTCCGACACAGTCGCGAAAAATGACAAAATTGCCCCCGGCGCGGTTTTTGTTTCCGATCAACCTATCAAATTTTAGTCCATTCTGACACAGCCGCGAAAAATGACGAAATTGCCCCTGGTGCGGTTTTTGTTTCCGATCAACCTGTCAAATTTGAGCCCATTCCGACACAGTCGACAAAAATGACGAAATTGACCCCGGCGCGATTTTTGTTCCCGATCAACCTGTCAAATTTGAGCCCATTCCGACACAGTCGACAAAAATGACGAAATTGACCCCGGCGCGATTTTTGTTCCCGATCAACCTGTCAAATTTGAGCTCACTCCGACACAGTCGCGAAAAATGACGAAATTACCCCCGGCTCGATTTTTGTTTCCGATCAACCTGTCAAGTTTTAGCCCATTCCTACACAATCGCGAAAAATGACGATATTGGCCACCGCGCGGTTTTTTGTTTCCGATCAACCTGTCAAATTTTAGCCCAATCCGACACAGTCGCGAAAAATGACGAAATTGACTCCGGCGCG
>NW_019265192.1:0-10948 GCF_002742605.1 Olea europaea var. sylvestris
GTTTTCGCCCATAAGTACTCTTTGGAAATGTTGCTACCGTTTTGGATTGAACTCACAACTTCGTCGTGACGTATGAGGGATTTTGCCCATTTTTCGAAAGAAAGAGCACTTTTATATTTGGAATGCATGGATTGTCGGCGTACGAAGAATTGACCGTAACTTTTGCACACGGTGTCCATTTTGGGCCCATAAGTACTTTTTAGAAATGTTGCTACCGTTTTGGATTGAACTCACTACTTCGTCGTGACGTATGAGGGATTTCGCCCATTTTTCGAAAGAATGAGCAGTTTTATATTTGGAAGGCATCGATTGTCGGCGTTCGAGGAATTGAGCGTAACTTTTGCACACGGTGTCCGTGTTGGGGCCATAAGTACTATTTGGAAATGTAGCGACCGTTTTGGATTAAACTCACAACTTCGTCGTGACGTATGAGGGATTTCGCCCATTTTTCGAAAGAATGAGCACTTTTATATTTGGAAGGCATCGATTGTCGGCGTTCGGGGAATTGAGCGTAACTTTTGCACACGGTGTCCGTTTTGGGGCATAAAGTACTTTTTGGAAATGTAGCGACCGTTTTGGATTAAAATCACAACTTCGTCGTGACGTATGAGGGATTTCGCCCATTTTTCGAAAGAATGAGCACTTTTATATTTGGAAGGCATCGATTGTCGACATTCGAAGAATTGGGCGCAACTTCTACACACGGTATCCGTTTTGGGCCCATAAGTACTATCCGGAAATGTAGCGATCGTTTTCGATTGAACTCACGACTTCGTCGTGACGTATGAGGGATTTCGCCCATTTTTCGAAAGAATGAGCACTTTCATATTTGGAACGCTAGGATAGTCGGCGTGCGAAGAATTGAGCGTAACTTTCGCACACGGTGTCCGTTTTCGGCCCATAAGTACTTTTTGGAAATGTAGCGATCGTTTTGGATTGAACTCACTACTTCGGCGTGACGTATGAGGGATTTCGCCCATTTTTCGAAAGAATGAGCACTTTCATATTTGGAACGCTAGGATAGTCGGCGTGCGAAGAATTGAGCGTAACTTTCGCACACGGTGTCCGTTTTCGGCCCATAAGTACTTTTTGGAAATGTAGCGATCGTTTTGGATTGAACTCACTACTTCGGCGTGACGTATGAGGGATTTCGCCCATTTTTCGAAAGAATGAGCACTTTCATATTTGGAACGCTAGGATAGTCGGCGTGCGAAGAATTGAGCGTAACTTTCGAACACGGTGTCCGTTTTCGCCCATAAGTACTCTTTGGAAATGTTGCTACCGTTTTGGATTGAACTCACTACTTCGTCGTGACGTATGAGGGATTTCCGCAATTGTTTGAAAGAATGAGCACTTTTATATTTGGAAGGCATCGATTGTCGGCGTTCGAAGAATTGAGCGTAACTTTCGCACACGTTGTCCGTTTTGGGCCCATAAGTACTTTTTGGAAATGTAGCGATCGTTTTGGATTGAACTCACTACTTCATCGTGACGTATGAGGGATTTCGGTAATTTTTCGGAAGAATGAGCACTTTTATATTTGGAAGGCATAGATTGTCGGCGTTCGAAGAATTGAGCGTAACTTTCGCACACGGTGTCCGTTTTGGGCCCATAAGTACTTTCTGGAAATGTAGCGACCATTTTGGATTGAACTCACTACTTCGTCGTGACGTATGAGGGATATCGTCTATTTTTCGAAAGAATGAGCACTTTTATATTTGGAAGGCATCGATTGTCGGCATTCGAGGAATTGAGTGTAACTTTTGCACACGGTGTCCGTTTTGGGGCCATAAGTACTTTTTGGAAATGTAGCGACCGTTTTGGATTAAACTCACAACTTCGTCGTGACGTATAAGGGATTTCGCCAACTTTTCGAAAGAATGAGCACTTTTATATTTGGAAGGCATCGATTGTCGACGTTCGAAGAATTGGGCGCAACTTTTGCACATGGTGTCCGTTTTGGGCCCATAAGTACTTTTTGGAAATGTTGCTATCGTTTTGGATTGAACTCACTACTTCGTCGTGACGTATAAGGGATTTCGCCAACTTTTCGAAAGAATGAGCACTTTTATATTTGGAAGGCATCGATTGTCGACGTTCGAAGAATTGGGCGCAACTTTTGCACATGGTGTCCGTTTTGGGCCCATAAGTACTTTTTGGAAATGTAGCGACCATTTTCGATTGAACTCATGACTTCGTCGTGACGTATGAGGGATTTTGCCCATTTTTCGAAAGAATGAGCACTTTTATATTTGGAAGGCATGGATTGTCGGTGTTCGAAGAATTGAGCGCAACTTTTGCACACAGTGTCCGTTTTGGGACCATAAGTACTATCCGGAAATGTAGCGATCAGTTTCGATTGAACTCACGACTTCGTCGTGACGTATGAGGGATTTTGCCCATTTTTCGAAGGAATGAGCACTTTTATATTTGGAAGGCATGGATTGTCGGCATACGAAGAATTGAGCGTAACTTTTACACAGGGTGTCCGTTTTGGGCCCATAAGTACTTTTTGGAAATGTTGCTATCGTTTTGGATTGAACTCACTACTTCGTCGTGACGTATGAGGGATTTCGGAAATTTTTCGAAAGAATGAGCACTTTTATATTTGGAAGGCATCGATTGTCGGCGTTCGAAGATTTGAGCGTAACTTTCGCACACGGTGTCCGTTTTGGGCCCATAAGTACTTTTTGGAAATGTAGCGATCGTTTTGGATTGAACTCACTACTTCGTCGTGACGTATGAGGGATTTCGGTAATTTTTCGGAAGAATGAGCACTTTTATATTTGGAAGGCATCGATTGTCGGCGTTCGAAGATTTGAGCGTAACTTTCGCACACGGTGTCCGTTTTGGGCCCATAAGTACTTTCTGGAAATGTAGCGAACGTTTTGGGTTGAAATCACTACTTCGTCGTGACGTATGAGGGATTTCTCCCATTTTTTGAAAGAATGAGCACTTTTATATTTCGAAGGCATCGATTGTCGGCGTTCGAGGAATTGAGTGTAACTTTTGCACACGGTGTCCGTTTTGGGGCCATAAGTACTTTTTGGAAATGTAACGACCATTTTGGATTAAACTCACAACTTCGTCGTGACGTATGAGGGATTTCGCCCATTTTTTGAATGAATGAGCACTTTTATATTTGGAAGGCATCGATTGTCGACGTTCGAAGAATTGGGGAGTGTCCGTTTTGGGCCCATAAGTACTTTTTGGAAATGTAGCGACCGTTTTCGATTGAACTCATGACTTCGTCGTGATGTATGAGGGATTTTGCCCATTTTTTGAAAGAATGAGCACTTTTATATTTGGAAGGCATGGATTGTCGGCGTACGAAGAATTGAGCGTAACTTTTGCACACGGTGTCCGTTTTAGGCCCATAAGTACTTTTTGGAAATGTTGCTACCGTTTTGGATTGAACTCACTACTTCGTCGTGACGTATGAGGGATTTCGGCAATTTTTCGAAAGAATGAGCACTTTTATATTTGGAAGGCATCGATTGTCGGCGTTCGAGGAATTGAGCGTAACGTTTGCACACGGTGTCCGTTTTGGGGCCATAAGTACTTTTTGGAAATGTAGCGACCGTTTTGGATTAAACTCACAACTTCGTCGTGACGTATGAGGGATTTCGCCCATTTTTCGAAAGAATGAGCACTTTTATATTTGGAAGGCATCGATTGTCGACGTTCGAAGAATTGGGCGCAACTTTTGCACACGGTGTCCGTTTTGGGCCGATAAGTACTATCCGGAAATGTAGCGATCGTTTTCGATTGAACTCACAACTTCGTCGTGACGTATGAGGGATTTCGTCCATTTTTCGAAAGAATGAGCACTTTTATATTTGGAAGGCATCGATTGTCGGCGTTCGAAAAATTGAGCGCAACTTTTGCACACAGTGTCCGTTTTGGGACCATAAGTACTATCCGGAAATGTAGCGATCGGTTTCGATTGAACTCACGACTTCGTCGTGACGTATGAGGGAATTTGCCCATTTTTCGAAAGAATGAGCACTTTTATATTTGGAAGGCATGGATTGTCGGCGTACGAAGAATTGAGCGTAACCTTTGCACACGGTGTCCGTTTTGGGCCCGTAAGTACTTTTTGGAAATGTTGCTACCGTTTTGAATTGAACTTACAACTTCGTCGTGACGTATGAGGGATTTCGCCCATTTTTCGAAAGAATGAGCCCTTTTATATTTGGAAGGCATCGATTGTCGGCGTTCGAAAAATTGGGCGCAACTTTTGCACACGGTGTCCGTTTTGGGCCCATAAGTACTATACGGAAATGTAGAGATCGTTTTCGATTGAACTCACAACTTCGTCGTGACGTATGAGGGATTTTCTCCATTTTTCGAAAGAATGAGCACTTTTATATTCAGAAGGCATCGATTGTCGGCGTTCGAAAAATTGAGCGCAACTTTTGCACACGGTTTCCGTTTTGGGCCCATAAGTACTTTTTGGAAATGTAGCGATCGTTTTGGATTGAACTCACTACTTCGTCGTGACATATGAGGGATTTTGGTAATTTTTCGAAAGAATGAGTACTTTTATATTTGGAAGGCATCAATTGTCGGCGTTCGAAGAATTGAGCGTAACTTTCGCACACGGTGTCCGTTTTCGGCCCATAAGTACTTTCTGGAAATGTAGCGACCGTTTTGGATTGAACTCCCAACTTCGTCGTGACATATGAGGGATTTTGGTAATTTTTCGAAAGTATGAGCATTTGCATATTTGGAATGCTTGGATTGTCGGCGTACCAAGAATTGAGCGTAACTTTTGCACTCGGTGTCCATTTTGGGCCCGTAAGTCCTTTTTGGAAATGTAGCGACCGTTTTGGATTAAACTCACCATTTCGTCGTGACATATGAGGGATTTTGGTAATTTTTCGAAAGTATGAGCATTTGCATATTTGGAATGCTTGGATTGTCGGCGTACCAAGAATTGAGCGTAACTTTTGCACTCGGTGTCCATTTTGGGCCCGTAAGTCCTTTTTGGAAATGTAGCGACCGTTTTGGATTGAACTCACTACTTCGTCGTGACGTATGAGGGATTTCGCCCATTTTTCGAAAGAATGAGCACTTTTATATTTGGAAGGCATCGATTGTCAGCGTTCGAAGAATTGGGCGCAACTTTTGCACACGGTGTCCGTTTTGGGCCCATAAGTACTATCCGGAAATGTAGCGATCGTTTTCGATTGAAATCACGACTTCGTCGTGACGTATGGGGGATTTTGCCCATTTTTCGAAAGAATGAGCACTTTTATATTTGGAAGGCATGGATTGCCGGCGTACGAAGAATTGAGCGTAACTTTTGCACACGGTGTCCGTTTTCGGCCCGTAAGTACTTTTTGGAAATGTAGCGATCCTTTTGAATTGAACTCACAACTTCGTCGTGACGTATGAGGGATTTCGGCAATTTTTCGAAAGAATGTGCACTTTTATATTTGTAAGGCATCGATTGTCGGCGTTCGAAGAATTGAGCGTAACTTTCGCACACGGTGTCCGTTTTCGGCCCGTAAGTACTTTCTGGAAATGTAGCGACCGTTTTGGATTGAACTCACTACTTCGTCGTGACGTATGAGGGATTTCGGCAATTTTTCGAAAGAATGAGCCCTTTTATATTTGGAAGGCATCGATTGTCGGCGTTCGAAGAATTGAGCGCAACTTTTGCACACGGTGTCCGTTTTGGGGCCATAAGTACTTTTTGGAAATGTAGCGACGGTTTTGGATTGAACTCACTACTTCGTCGTGACGTATGAGGGATTTCGGCAATTTTTCGAAAGAATGAGCCCTTTTATATTTGGAAGGCATCGATTGTCGGCGTTCGAAGAATTGAGCATAACTTTTGCACACGGTGTCCGTTTTGGGCCCATAATTACTTTTTGGAAATGTGGCGACCGCTTTGGATTGAACTCACTACTTCGTCGTGATGTATGAGGGATTTCGACCATTTTTCGAAAGAATGAGCACTTTTATATTTCGAAGGCATCGATTGTCGGCGTTCAAAGAATTTAGCCTAACTTTCGAACACGGTGTCCGTTTTCGCCCATAAGTACTTTTTGGAAATGTAGCGACAGTTTTGGATTGAACTCACTACTTCGTCCTGACGTATGAGGGATTTCGCCCATTTTTCGAAAGAATGAGCACTTTTATATTTGGAAGGCATCGATTGTCGGCGTTCAAAGAATTGAGCGCAACTTTTGCACACAGTGTCCGTTTTGGGACCATAAGTACTATCCGAAAATGTAGCGAACGGTTTCGATTAAACTCATGACTTCGTCGTGACGTATGAGGGATTTTGCCAATTTTTCGAAAGAATGAGCACTTTTATATTTGGAAGGCATGGATTGTCGGCGTACGAGGAATTGAGCTTAACTTTTGCACACGGTGTCCGTTTTGGGCCCATAAGTACGTTTTGGAAATGTTGCTACCGTTTTGGATTGAACTCACAACTTCGTCGTGATGTATGAGGGATTTCACCCATTTTTCGAAAGAATGAGCACTTTTATATTTGGAAGGCGTCGATTGTCGGCGTTCGAAGAATTGGGCGCAACTTTTGCACACGGTGTCCGTTTTGGGCCCATAAGTACTATCCGGAAATGTAGCGATCATTTTCGATTGAACTCACGACTTCGTCGTGACATATGAGGGATTTTGCCCGTTTTTCAAAAGAATGAGCACTTTTATTTTTGGAAGGCATCGATTGTCAGCGTTCGAAGAATTGGGCGCAACTTTTGCACACGGTGTCCGTTTTGGGACCCATAAGTACTATCCGGAAATGTAGCGATCGTTTTCGATTGAACTCACGACTTCGTCGTGACGTATGGGGGATTTTGCCCATTTTTCGAAAGAATGAGCACTTTTATATTTGGAAGGCATGGATTGTCGGCGTACGAAGAATTGAGCGTAACTTTTGCACACGATGTCCGTTTTGGGCCCGTAAGTACTTTCTGGAAATGTAGCGACCGTTTTGGATTGAACTCACTACTTCGTCGTGACGTATGAGGGATTTCTCCCATTTATCGAAAGAATGAGCACTTTAATATTTTGAAGGCATCGATTGTCGGCGTTCGAAGAATTGAGCGCAACTTTTGCACACGGTGTCCGTTTTGGGCCCATAAGTACTATCTGGAAATTTAGCGATCGTTTTCGATTGAACTCACGACTTCGTCGTTACGTATGAGGGATTTCGGCAATTTTTCAAAAGAATGAGCACTTTTATATTTGGAAGGCATCGATTGTCGGCGTTCGAAGAATTAAGCATAACTTTCGTACACGGTGTCCGTTTTGGGCCCATAAGTACTTTCTGGAAATGTAGGGAACATTTTGGATTGAAATCACTACTTCGTCGTGACATATGAGGGATTTCTCCCATTTTTCGAAAGAATGAGCACTTTTATATTTCGAAGGCATCGATTGTCGGCGTTCGAGGAATTGAGCGTAACTTTTGAACACGGTGTCCGTTTTGGGGCCATAAGTACTTTTTGGAAATGTAACGACCATTTTGGATTAAACTCACCACTTCGTCGTGACGTATGAGGGATTTCGCCCATTTTTTGAAAGAATGAGCACTTTTATATTTGGAAGGCATCGATTGTCGACGTTCGAAGAATTGTGCGCAACTTTTGCACATGGTGTCCGTTTTGGGCCCATAAGTACTTTTTGGAAATGTAGCGACCGTTTTTGATTGAACTCACGACTTCGTCGAGACGTATGAGGGATTTTGCCCATTTTTCGAAAGAATGAGCACTTTTATATTTGGAAGGCATGGATTGTCGGCGTATGAAGAATTGAGCGTAACTTTTGCACGCGGTGTCCGTTTTGGGCCCATAAGTACTTTCTGGAAATGTAGCGACCGTTTTGGATTAAACTCACAACTTCGTCGTGACGTATGCGGGATTTCGCCCATTTTTCGAAAGAATGAGCACTTGCATATTTGGAACGCTTGGATTGTCGGCGTACGAAGAATTGAGCGTACCTTTTGCACACAGTGTCCGTTTTGGGCCCATAAGTACTTTCTGGAAATGTAGCGACCGTTTTGGATTAAACTCACAACTTCGTCGTGACGTATGCGGGATTTCGCCCATTTTTCGAAAGAATGAGCACTTGCATATTTGGAACGCTTGGATTGTCGGCGTACGAAGAATTGAGCGTACCTTTTGCACACAGTGTCCGTTTTGGGCCCATAAGTACTTTCTGGAAATGTAGCGACCGTTTTGGATTAAACTCACAACTTCGTCGTGACGTATGCGGGATTTCGCCCATTTTTCGAAAGAATGAGCACTTTTATATTTGGAAGGCATCGATTGTCGACGTTCGAAGAATTGGGCGCAACTTTTGCACACGGTGTCCGCTTTGGGCCGATAAGTACTATCCGAAAATGTAGCGATCGGTTTCGATTGAACTCACGACTTCGTCGTGACGTATGAGGGAATTTGCCCATTTTTCAAAAGAATGAGCACTTTTATATTTGGAAGGCATGGATTGTCGGCGTACGAAGAATTGAGCGTAACCTTTGCACACGGTGTCCGTTTTGGGCCCGTAAGCACTTTTTGGAAATGTTGCTACCGTTTTCGATTGAACTCACTACTTCGTCGTGACGTATGAGGGATTTCGCCCACTTTTCGAAAGAATGAGCACTTTTATATTTGGAAGGCATCGATTGTCGACGTTCGAAGAATTGAGCGTAACTTTCGCACACGGTGTCCGTTTTCGGCCCATAAGTACTTTCTGGAAATGTAGCGACCGTTTTGGATTGAACTCACTACTTCATTGTGACGTATGAGGGATTTCGCCCACTTTTCGAAAGAATGAGCACTTTTATATTTCGAAGGCATCGATTGTCGGCGTTCGAAGAATTGAGCGCAACTTTTGCACACGGTGTCCGTTTTGGGCCCGTAAGTACTTTCTGGAAATGTAGCGACCGTTTTGGATTGAACTCACTACTTCATCGTGACGTATGAGGGATTTCGCCCATTTATCAAAAGAATGAGCACTTTTATATTTCGAAGGCATCGATTGTCGGCGTTCGAAGAATTGAGCGCAACTTTTGCACACGGTGTCCGTTTTGGGCCCGTAAGTACTATCTGGAAATTTAACGATCGTTTTCGATTGAACATACGACTTCGTCGTTACGTATGAGGGATTTTGGCAATTTTTCGAAAGAATGAGCACTTTTATATTTGGAAGGCATCGATTGTCGGCGTTCGAAGAATTGAGCGCAACTTTTGCACACGGTGTCCGTTTTGGGCCCATAAGTACTTTTTGGAAATGTAGCGACCGTTTTGGATTGAACTCACAACTTCGTCGTGACGTATGAGGGATTTTGCCCATTTTTCGAAAGAATGAGCACTTTTATATTTCGAAGGCATCGATTGTCGGCGTTCGAAGAATTTAGCCTAACTTTCGAACACGTTGTCCGTTTTCGCCCATAAGTACTTTTTGGAAATGTAGCGACCGTTTTGGATTGAACTCACTACCTCGTCTTGACGTATGAGGGATTTCACCCATTTTTTGAAAGAATGAGCACTTTTATATTTGGAAGGCATCGATTGTCGGCGTTCGAAGAATTGGGCGCAACTTTTGCACACGGTGTCCGTTTTCGGCCCATAAGTACTTTTTGGACATGTAGCAACCGTTTTGGATTGAACTCGCTACTTCGTCGTGATGTATGAGGGATATCGTCCATTTTTTGAAAGAATGAGCACTTTTATATTTCGAAGGCATCGATTGTCGGCGTTCGAAGGATTTAGCCTAACTTTCGAACACGGTGTCCGTTTTCGGCCCATAAGTACTTTTTGGAAATGTAGCGACCGTTTTGGATTGAACTCGCTACTTCGTCGTGATGTATGAGGGATATCGTCCATTTTTTGAAAGAATGAGCACTTTTATATTTCGAAGGCATCGATTGTCGGCGTTCGAAGAATTTAGCCTAACTTTCGAACACGGTGTCCGTTTTCGCCCATAAATACTTTTTGGAAATGTAGCGACCGTTTTGGATTGAACTCACTACTTCGTCATGACGTATGAGGGATTTCTCCCATTTTTCGAAAGAATGAGCACTTTTATATTTGGAAGGCATGGATTGTCGGCGTTCAAAGAATTGAGCGCAACTTTTGCTCACAGTGTCCGTTTTGGGACCATAAGTACTATCCGGAAATGTAGCGATCGATTTCGATTGAACTCACGACTTCGTCGTGACGTATGAGGGATTTTGCCAATTTTTCGAAAGAATGAGCACTTTTATATTTGGAAGGCATGGATTGTCGGCGTACGAGGAATTGAGCGTAAGTTTTGCACACGGTGTCCATTTTGGGCCCATAAGAACGTTTTTGAAATGTTGCTACCGTTTTGGATTGAACTCGCTACTTCGTCGTGATGTATGTGGGATTTCGGCAATTTTCCGAAAGAATGAGCACTTTTATATTTGGAAGGTATCGATTGTCGGCGTTCGAAGAATTGAGCATAACTATCGCACACGGTGTCCGTTTTCGGCCCATAAGTACTTTCTGGAAATGTAGTGACCATTTTGGATTGAACTCACAACTTCGTCGTGACGTATGAGGGATTTCGCCAATTTTTCGAAAGAATGAGCACTTTTATATTTGGAAGGCATGGATTGTCGGCGTACGAAGAATTGAGCGTAACTTTTGCACACGGTGACCGTTTTGGGCCCATAAGTACTTTTTGGAAATGTTGCTACCGTTTTGGATTGTACTCATTACTTCGTCGTGACATATGAGGGATTGTGGCAATTTTCCGAAAGAATGAGCACTTTTATATTTGGAAGGCATCGATTGTCGGCGTTCGAAGAATTGAGCGTAACTTTCGCACACGGTGTCCGTTTTCGGCCCATAAGTAATTTTCGAAAATGTAGCGACCATTTTGGATTGAACTCACTACTTCGTCGTGACGTATGAGGGATTTCGGCAATTTTTCGAAAGAATGAGCA
>NW_019265193.1:0-10946 GCF_002742605.1 Olea europaea var. sylvestris
ACCCCTCAAAAGTATGAGAAAGATGTATTTATAGGTGCCCTTTTCGTTTTGTATAGAAATTAGGATTTTTATGGACTTTAAAATGGTCCAAAAACGCTCCCTAGACGATCGAGACGCGCGCTTAAGTACCGCGTCAATTTAAACGCAGCGCCTAGACGCTGATGGTAGCACTTGGGCGCTATGATTGCAGCATCTAAGCACTGCCTCTCAGGTTTCAAATTTCAGTTTTTTTTTCTTTTGTCTGCTCCAATTTCCTTATTTTTTATCTCTTCATCCGCTTTAGTTCCTCTTTCTGTATCGTCTTTTCTAATCTTCAAAACAACACTAACAAATACATCAAAAATGTTCTATACTCACAAGATCTAGCAATAATCAAGCTAAAATTGTGCAAAATTCATGAGTGGAACAAACTCATCACAAAGGAAAGTGAAGGGAAGAGGAGCAACCTTCGGCCAGGCTGCCAGTCGAGGATTTGGTGTTGTTGAGACTAAGTGGATGTTTGGCAAAGCTTATAAGCTGATCAAACTATATTTTTATCCTAAAGAATCCACCAAATGCAACTTTTATCTGCCTTTTAACAACACATTTGCTGTTGACATACACAACAAAAAGAAACATAATCAAATGCACCAAGAAACCTCGAGTATGGCACCACAAGACAGGGCAGAAGTAGTTCGACACAAATATAATATTGTCACAGCATGTTTATCCCAGGCTTTGCACAACATAGTTGTTTTGCACGGGTATTCGCTAACAATTAAAAAAGGGATCAGACGATTGTGTAAGGAACATACCTCTTGAGATAAAGTCCCAAAAATGGGTGTTTTATTGGCGATGTTTTACAATTGGAACTTAAACAGAATGCCTCCAAGGGGCACAAGCACACAAGTACTAAAAGAAATGTTTAAGTTTAAACTAAGAAATCGAAATTACATATTCTCTATTTGAGAGTGTTTGATTCGGGGTCCTCTTTTTCTCTATGTCTTCTCTTCCTTTTATATTCCTTTGATGATTTCTTCGTGACAACCACTTGGAAATCGCTTGATTATTGTATAACTACCCACTTTCTTTATAGTGGCTAACTTGTAGGGGAACTGTTGTCCCTAACTGTCGCCATTACTTTTTGTCTTTCAACCGCCTTCAACAGGGCTCCTTGATTCGTGGAATGTGATAAAACCACTCAATAACTGCTTCAATAACTGCTATTTTGGATAATTATAATGCTTTATGTTTGCTAAGATCTTAGGCGATTTGAAGGTTTGGACGAGAACGTGGTCATCGCTCTGTGCGATCGTAAGGTATGCTATTCGCTCAGATTCTAGGCGTCTTGCAAGTTTGGACGATGATGTTACCGTGTTCGTGGGCTTCCACCGTATTCATCAATAATCCTGTTTGGACCTTTATCCTGGATTCCCAATTGGGCTTCACTTTTTGGGCTATTTGATTTGGGCTTGCCGCGTTGACCGATTGGACCAATCTTCCTACTTTGGTACGAGTGAAGGTCGCCAAATCAACAACATCAGCAGCTGGAGGCGGAGAGTATCAACAATTACCCCCCAATATGGCAGAATTAATACTAATTATTAATTTTTGCCATATTCACTTTGTATTTTCCAGCAATATTTGAAATTCCCAAAAATTTCAATCATTATTTCCTTCTACAATCTGAAAAAGTGCAACGTTACAAACCCTTATAAACCAAAAGAACACGCCATTTCATTGCACCACTCAACCACGTCTATATTTCGCGCTTCTTCCTCGCTATTTTATTGTTCATCTTCTTGCTTCTCTGCTACGTTTTCCAGTCAAACCTTATCAAAAATGTACTTTGTTTCCAATGGCGACTTCACAAACTCAATCCGATGATTCATTTAGTTTCGAAGATTTTCAAAAACTCCTTACTAGGCCATATGTAAATCCAAACTTCCTTACACAAATCAGTGCCGACCTCAATGAATTCTACTTGCGTCCATCATTCAATAATGCCGAAGCCGTCGGATAAGTGGCGGTGGGCCAGCTGTTCCCTTGCACTCAAGGTCCTTCGTTCCTGAACTCTCTGCCATTGAGGTCGATTCGCGAAAAAGGTATTCGCACTTGGCCCGAAGCTGATGTTATTTTTCATAGATGGCATGCACGTCTTGTGAATCATGGCCCCACTAAGGCGATTTTTGATCGTGCTAGGATTTCAGATTTATTAAAAATTACTTTTCAACCCCCAATTTTTGACCCAGTGCTTTTTTCTATTGCTTTGAGTTTTTGGTCTTCTGAGTATAACACTTTTATTTTCCTTCTTAGTCCCATGTCTATTAGTCTAAGGGACGTTGGAGCCTTAGTAAATCTTCCGCCTTTGGGCAATACCATCTTTCCTAGTATTTTGATTTCCAGTGTTGTCCCGTAATTTGACAAGAAACTCACTGAGTCCTATTCAAGCTTGCAAAGCTTTTATAATCACTCAAGCGCTGAACCTTTCCATGCTGAGTGTGTGGCCTTTCTTCAGATTTGGCTTTGCAAATATATTCTTTGCGTGCCAAGTATGAAACCTTCTATGAGCTACTTACCTATAGTTCATGAATTGGCACGTGGTAGACCTTTAAACTTATGTTCTTTTTTTCTAGCCGCCCTTTATAGAGGCATGGCTTCCCTTCAGTTTCAACTGAAGAATGGTGCATCTCTCATTGGCAGTGGCCCCCTTTAGTTCACTCAACTGTGGTTGAGAGCATATTTTCCACCACTTGGTGCTCCATCCATTTCCAGTCGTTCTGTTAGCTGCTATGGGTTAGCCATTGATCCACTGACCCCTGTAAATATGTCCAATAGAGACATTTTTTCATTCTTTGATTCCTTAAATTCGATTCCTTCTTTCTTTCCTTTTCCTGCTTATTTAACCCCAGATTATATGCAACCTCCATCTACCTTAGATAGTGCGAGTGCCTCTCTGCTTGTTTGGGTTCAATTTTTGATTGGGAGGAAATTGTTCCACGATATCTTAACTTGAACTAATGCCAAAGCTGGGGTTGAAATATATACTCCCCAATTTTTTGCTCGCCAACTTGGTTTTGGCCACACTTGGCCTGTCCCTCCTTGTTACTCCAAAAATTTGACAGATCGCTTTCACACCATTAATAGGGTAAAGGCACAAGTTATAGATGCTCGCAACATTCTTTTGATGAGCAAGTTTTCATTAGCCCCTTTCAATTCTAGCCGTACTGTCCATCCTCTTTTTGAACAACTTTGACCATCAGTAAAACGCCGATTGTTTGCAACTGATGCTAATCGTACCTTCCATTTACTGGACCAGCCAGACACTCCCTCTACTTCCCCTGTTTTGGTCACCCCTATGTCCATTAGGAATCATTCTTTCCCTGCTCGTGCTAAACACTCTATCCATCCATCTGCTTCTCTACCTGCCAAGGCTACTGCAGCTAAAAGTGCCTTAAGCCGCAAACGGCTAGCTTTAGCATCTCCCACTTTGCAGGATGATGATGACGACGCTCCCCTCATCCATAGGAGAAACGTAATTGAATTTGTTTATTTCCAAACATACTTTTTTATGTACTAATGGTTTATCTGAATTCCTTAGAAAAGTTCAGCCTCACCTTCGAAGGCTTTGGTTCTGGCAGCCCTTACTTCATCACCTTCTATTGAAGCTGCTTCGTCCAAGTCAGCTGATGAAGGGATTATGCTTAAAGAGAAATCCTTAGTCCCGGAATCTTCATTACAAACAGTAGAAAGGCCACCTTCTTCCCAGGGCGCCGACCCCTCAAACGTCGAACCAGAAAGTAATACATATTTTGATGTTTTACCTTTGCTTGTGCTACTGGTTTCTGATTCGTTGCTTCTTGAATTATGTAGAGGCTCCCATGGGCTTGCCCGTTGTGGCAGAGTCTTCTCGCCCAGATAAGGGTAAATCCCCACAGGTGGTGGAGTCAACTGGTGATAAGCCTGAACTCCCGAAGATTGCTGATGAGGTAACCTTTTGATTCTCTTTCATTTTCGCTTTGTTTATTGTAGTGAAAGCCCTCAATGTTGGCATATTTCTTTGTAGGATGCTGATGACATTGTGTGTTCCATCCAGGACTTGTTTACTCCCTGGGGGCAAGTCAAGACGTCTCGCTCTACTTCATCCAGTCATCCTTCTGCTTCTTTAGAGGAAAATATGAAGCTTCTCAAGTAGTCGGTATTTGAGTACGTGTCTTTCATGGACATGGATATCGGCCAGGCTAGTGCTACAAAACATAAGGATAAGCTTGAGCTGTTGAGTACGAAATTGGCGCAAACACTTACACTTCCATCGCTCAATGTTTCTGCTGACTTTAAAGCGACGTTGAAGGTTGTTCACTCTGACATCCTCTCCTTGCTAGCCAAAAATATTGAACTGAAGGCCAGGAGTACTCAATACCTTCATGCTGTATCTGATAAAGAGTCTTTGCAAAAAGAGATTAACAAAGCCAAGGATGAATTAAAAGAAATCTCTTCCGATGTTATGATCGAAAACTCTCTGATGACAAGTTTGGCTGCAGAGATGAAGAAGCTTCAAGCAAAAATGGACGATTGTAGGGCGAGAATGGCTGCTAAAAGGCGTAATACTTCCCAAGGAATTGAACGAACCAAGTCTTTGGTTGTGCAGTACAAAAAGCTGGAAGTTGATGACGATTTTGTAGCTGAATTAAACGTCGCTTCTTCTCAGCAGAACGAAGATTGGGGGAGACTCAGGGAAAGAATTCGTTCGGCCTGGGGTGAATTGTAATTAAGACATCTAATGCCTTTTTTGTAACTTTGTAATAATTTCCATTACTAATTTTGAATGTAACAGCAGTTATTGTCGTTAATGAATGACTAATTTGTCTACTTGCGTATTAATTGACGTTGTCCTTAATCGTCAAACCTCCAAGTATTTAATTGCTTTACGCTAAAATTCATGTACATTCTTCCTTGGTATTTCCATCTCTTTTTCCAAGACTTTGGGCCATTTGGTTTCAGTTATTAGGCACGAATGTGGCCGTTCACATTCTGTCTTTTCATCTTCATGCTTCTATAAATGCGTGTTTATTTCGCACTCATCATTTTCATTTCCATTCTTTTCTTCAAAAACTAATTTGTTGCCATCGTTTGACACCTCAACAATTGATCCAAAATTTTCGTCTTCCATAGAAATAGATCATTTGATCCTTCCATTTTGCTACCTGTTTTGATGTCACCTTTGGTATGGGAGATATAGGAAATATTTTTTGGCCAGCAAAGTTCTTCCCATCGACTCAATGATGGGAGGCAATTTTTGAGGATGCTTTTCAAGCCACTTTGCTTGCTGAGAGTGCTTCTCAGTCTTCTTGCCCATTATTGCAGCAATGCGATTAGGCAGGTGATTTGAGGGTGCTTTTCTTCCTTTTCGCATGTTAAGAGTGCTTCTCAGCCTCTTTGCCTGCCCTTGCAGCAGCGCGATGAGGATGGCGACCAAGGCCGGTTTACCCTCTTGCTTGGCGATCGATCGAGGAATTAGTTTGATCTCAATTGTAGCTTATAGAGCATTTAATATTTTGTATCTCATAATTTGTAATGTATATTTGATAATAAAGGAATTTATTTTGAACGTATTTCATTCTGGCCCTATTTATCTACGATCGTTCAACGCAATTTGATTATACTTTTATTTGTTCATTCTCCCATAAGGAGGGAACATACTTTTTAAATATTTGTCATTAATGGACCTCATGTGCTTGGTGCCATCTAAATCTTCTAGATGTTAAGCTCCATTAGGCAACACACTATTTACTTTATATGACCCTTCCCAATTGGGCGACCACTTGCCATACTTTGGATCCTTGCTATCCAAAGGGAGTATTGTTTTCCAAACCAACTCGCCCAGGCTAAATGACTTGGTTATAACTTTTTTATTATAAAACTTAGCCATCTTTCGTTTTTGAACTTGCAATCGATCTAGGACGTCTAACTTTAATTTGTCCAACTCCAATAAGTTTTGAACTAGTGATTCGGTATACTCATCATCACTTAACTTATGTTACAAACACAATCTAATTGATCGCATATTGATTTCCATAGGCAAAACGGCATCGTGTCCATAAGTAAGTTGGAAAGGAGTAACTTTGGTGCTTGACCGAGGCGACGTCCTATAAGCCCATAAGGCCTTGTTTAGACATTCGTGCCAATTTCTAGCATTTTCATCTATCATTTTCCTTATGATACTTTTTAGAACCTTATTAGAAGATTCTACTTGTCCGTTAGATTGAGCGTAATATGGTGTGGAGTTCACTAATTTAACTCCAAACTCGCTCAAGAATTTATTCACTTGATCTCCATTTAAAGAAGTTCCGTGATCTACCATCAAAGTTTGTGGAATCCCAAACCTATAAATAATATGATCACGGATAAATTCTATGACACTCTTTTGGGTGATCTCCTTTAAAGGTACCGCTTCTACCCACTTAGTGAAAAAATCAGTCGCAACTATAACGAAGGTATGTTGTTTGGACGATGGGGGATAAATCTTCCTTATCAGGTCTATCGCCCAACCTTTGAACGGTCAGGGTTTGATAATGGGTGCCATCTCTCTTGCTGGCGCCCTTTGTATTGGACCATGCTTTTGACATGCTAGACAACTCTTCGCATATTGAACACATGATTCTCCCATCTTGGGCCAAAAATATCCATTCATAATAATTAACCATCTCATCTTTTGGCCAGCTTGATGAGCTCCACATATCCCTTCATATACTTCAGCCATGATCGTTTTGGCTTCTTGCAAACTTACACATTTTAGTAATATACTATCAGAGCGTTTTTTAAACAACTCTTCATCTATCAGTGTATAGTTTAGCAAACGCAACTTCATTTTCTACTACCTCCTTTATTAGGTTCTTTAAGGAACCTTTTAATCTCTACCCTCCAATCTATTGCATCTCCATCTTGTATGCAATGAATTTCTACCCTTCTCGCCCTTCTTTGGACGACGGGCAATATTACTCCAATTCATAAGTAGATTTCCAATTTAAAACCTTTGAATACCCTGAAGCCATCTAGGTAAATTCATTTGCTATGTCATTATATATCCTATTAACACATTGAAGTTCTAACAGGTTGAATTCTTCCAACAATTCTTGGGCGATTTCATATTGACTTATAATGGAATCACTTTGACACTTAAAATTACCGATCAATTGGTGAATTACCAATTGAGAATCGCCTCTAATGATCACATTCTTTACCTCCATATCTATTATTAATTCTAACCCTCGATTAAGGCTTCATATTCGGCTTGATTGTTGGTGCACATCCTATCCAAAGTGAATGCAAACTTGTAACAAATCCCTAAAGGATTTATCAATGCTACTCATATTCCTGCACCTTTAGAGGTTTTCGATCCATCAAAATATAAAACCCAAGGTTTTAATTCGAATGAATAGATTTTTAATTCAATTTCTTCAGGCATGTCAAGGCATGGATGATCAGCCAGAAAGTTAGCCAAAACTTGATTTTTGATTGCCTTTTGGGGTATGTATTGTATTTCGAATTTCGATAATGCTAACGTCCAAAGGCCTACCCTTTGGTGTAAAATAGGGCGAGAGAACATGTATTTAACCAAATTTATTCTAGATATCAAATAAACGGTTACGGGCTGCAAATAAACCCTTAATTTCGTACATATGAAATACAATGAAAGACATAATTTTTCAATGGCAGAGTAATTACATTCACATTTTGTTAACCGTCTACTCAAGTAGTAAATCGTCATTTCTTCACCAAATTGGTCTTCTTGCGCAACCATTCCAGCTATTAATTCTTGTTCAGCCGATATATATATTTTCATTGGCCGTTCTTGGATTGGTGACACCAACACTGGTGGACTTGATAAATATGTCTTTAGGCTTTCAAAAGTCTTTTGATACTCTTCTTTCCAGACGAATTCGTCCTGATTTTTCAACTTTAAAAGTGGCGAAAAAGCTTTAGTTCGCCCTGCACATTTAGAAATAAAGCGTCTTAAAAAACTTACTTGGCCTAGAAACCTTTGCAATTCTTTTTTATTGCTAGGGGATTTGGCCTCTAAAATAGCCTTCGCTTATTTTTATCAAGTTAAACACCCCTTTTGTGTACTAAGAAACCAAGGAAGTTTCCTACATTAACGCCAAATGCACATTTCAAGGGATTCAATTTTAGTTTATATTGCCTCATTCGCTCAAATGAACATCTCAATTGTTCAAAATTGTCCTCTTCTTTAATGGATTTAACCACTATATCATCTACATACACCTCAACAAACTTGACTATCATATCATGAAAAATAAAGTTCATTGCCCTTTGATAAGTTGCTCCTGCATTTTTTAGGCCGAAAGGTATAACTACCCATTCAAAACATCCTAGAGAACCAGGGCACCTAAAGGCAGTTTTGTGCATATCTTCTTTAGCTATATAAAGTTGATTGTATCCCGAATACCCATCCATGAAGGAATATATTACGTGTCCGGCAGTCGAGTCTACTAAAGAATCTACCGTAGGCATTGGATATTCATCTTTGGGTGTGGCTATATTTAAATTCCTAAAATCTATGCACACCCTTAATTTACCATTCTTTTTTAGCACTGACACGATATTGGACAAGCAATCCACATATCTGGCAGTTCTAATAAAGCCTGCTTTTAATAATCGCTCTATTTTTTTCTTAATCTCAGAAAGTACATTAGGAGCAAAACGCTTAGGAGGTTGCTTATGAGGCTTAAAATTTGGCTTGATTGGCAATCTATGTTCTACCAAATCTCTATCTAAACCAGGCATATGTTCATATTCCCAAGCAAAACAATCCTTATATTCCTTTAATAAAGCGATTAATTTATCACTAACCTCTTGATCGAGCATCTGGCTGACGAATGTTGGGCGATCTTCCCCTTCCTTGTCAATATTTACTTTAATCAGAGGGTCTTGTGCTTGAGCGTATCCGAGCTTGGTGATCCTCATTACTTCATCGTTCAATTCCCTTATAGGCACTTCTTCTTCTAAACAATCCACCTTGTTGACTTCTCGGCCAATACTTTGTTCCAACTCGAACACTGCCAATTTATCTCCCAATGCTTTCAAGGCTGCTTCTTCTTTCGTCTTGTCTTTACATTCTGTATTGAAAGCCATTAATTTGGCTTTGAAGGCCTAAACATCGGCCATTCGTCTTTGTTGCTTACAACTCATTTAAAACTCATTGATTACTTTTTTTGTCAATTACTGGCTCTTCCAGGGCTACTATATTTGGCCTCATTTGACTGAACATTTCAGTGAGTGCATCTACCGAAAACAGTTCTTCGCTCTGTGCAACAATTTGAGTTTTTTCTCCATCTTGGACCACTCTGACAGGTCTGTAATTTCCTTCGTACATGAATCTTTCCATTGAGTTTTCTCCTGCGACAAAAGGTCTATGATCTGCCTGTACCACTTCTGCTTCACCCTTGTCATTCTAGAAAACTAGGCATTGATGGAGCGATGAAGGTATGCAGCGACTTTCGTGTATCCAATCCCTCCCTAATAACACATTGTAACTAGTAGGACCATCTATTACGAAGAAGACTGTGGTCCTAGTAGTTGTCCCTACAGTTATGTCCAATGGCATAACCCCTTTAGCTGAAGTTACTCATCCATTGAAACTTGTAAGGATGACTTCTGTTGGAATCACATAACTTTCTGTCTTTGTAAACTTCTTCATCATCCTAGATGGAATGGTGTTTATAACTGCTCCATTATCGATAAGTACTTTCACCACAGGTATACCGTTAACTAAAGCCTTAACGTACAATGGTCTCAAGTGTTTAGTTAACTTTATGGCTGGTCTCTTAAAAATAATCTTTTCGACAGCATCTATTTCCACTTCCTGCTTGTCTTCTGTTGAATTATCCTTTTGTGATAAGTCAACGTACATTATGTCGCACTGAGCTTCCGCTTCCTGAATTTCCTTGTTATTGTTTTCTAATACTTCCTTTTCGGTTACCCAACCTATGGGAGGGGGCATTATTCTTGGAGGTGATCCATACTTTTCAGAGTGAGATACGCTCTTTTTCCTCTTGGGCATCCCATACAGCACGTAATAATCAAAAGAACGCCCAGACGGTTTCCCCAACAAGTCCACTTTACGAACTCCCTCTCGATGTAGTTGCTTCAACAGAGTATTGTGTGATACTTATCTCTTTCTTCTTTCTGCTTCCAGATCAATTTCCTCTTCGATGTCAGTCATACCATCATCCTCTTCACCATTGTAGGCCCCTCTACAAGTTTGGCCTTGCCTCTTCCTCGTTATCCTCCCTCTCTTCTTTTTCCTTCTCTTTGTTCTTGAACTCATTAGCTAGTAAATAGTTATTAGCCATGACAGGAGGTAACGTACCAAAATGAATAGTAAGGGGCTGATCTGGATCTTCTCCATCCCTTCTGTCTCGCTCAAACTTCGGTCTCCCAGAAGAACTCTCTGGCAATTCTTCCATCGATTCGCTTGTGCTAGTCTCTTCACTGTCTTCAAGAACATTTTGATTGGCCACCTTGAATGATTTAGGCACCTTAGGACGTGGTACTCCCTGTTGTTGCCTCATCATTCGTCCATAATTCTGTTGAAAATCCCTTTGTTGGGTTCTAGTCATCTCATTGAAGGGTTCACCCTTCCTGCATTATATTAGAACGAATGCCATACATTTTGTTCGCGATGTTGCAGCCTGAATGTTCTCCCATTATTTATTGTCCTGAACTGCCTCTCAAAAGGACCGATAGAATGATGTACCTCACCCTCTACCAGGCTGAGCGTTTGGGAAAAAACTATGGCGATGGTGATGTTGCCATATCCCTGGTTTCTCTGTATTTGCACTCACTTCTCTTTTACATCTTGCGCATATGACGTCTTCATCGTTTTTAGGCTCCTTCATTTTGATACGTTCAAAGACACTGGGGTGTGGCCCAGGGTCTTCTTCTCC
>NW_019265194.1:0-1188 GCF_002742605.1 Olea europaea var. sylvestris
AGGACTAATGCAAATCAATACACTTGAAACTACTATTTGTCTTCTCTCTTGCTAATTATACACTTGTTTTTACTTGAGTTAAGATTATCTAGCTTTAGTCAATTTGTTGAAGATTGGTTATTATCACGTAATTGTTCTCAAAATACATTGCCAGAGCCCGAACATATTTATCTCGTATTATAAAGCTTCTCTCACACCCAAACTCGGAGCATTATCAACTAGTATCTTGTCCATATATGTTGAAATTTGCTTACGTGTGCACGAGTAGATCTAGTATCTATTGTCCACGTCACCTTAATAGAAAACGAGATCAACAAAAATGAGGTAATCCCTTCTGGGATCCGATCCTGTTCTCCTAGGCCCCACGCTTCCTTATATGATGGATGATTCAACCATGTAAGGGCTTCTTCCTTGATGTTTAGTTTCATCAAACGGAGGCATATTTTATACGCCTCGAAAAACAAATGAGGTAATCCATTTTAGGATCCGGTTCTCTTCTATGAGGCGCACACGCTTCCCTACATGAACATTAAGGGAGAAGTCCTTACATGATTGAACTATCTACCATGTAGGAAAGCGTGGGCGACTCAAAGAAGATGATCGAATCCCAAAGAGATTACCTCATTTGTTGTCTGAGTCATATAACACATGCCTTCCTTTAACGAAGCAAAACATCAAGGGAGAAGCCCTTACATGGTTGAACCATCCACCATGTAAGGAAGCGTGGGCGCCTTGAAGAAGAAAATCAAATCCCAAAAGGGATTAACTTATTTGTTCTCCAAGGTATACAACATAAGCCTCAACTTGATGAAACTGAACGTCAAGGGAGAAGCCCTTGCATGGTTGGGTCATCCACTATGTAGGGAAGCATGGGCGCTTTGAAGAAGAGGATCGAACCCCAAAAAGGATTACCTTATTTGTTCTCCGAGACGTACAACACATGCCTTCCTTTAACGAAATTGAACGTCAAGGGAGAAGCTCTTAAATGGTTGAACCATCCACTATGTAGGGAAGTGTGGACAGCTCGAAGAAGAGGATCGGATCACAAAAGAGACCACCTCATTTGACATTCGAGGTGTACTTCACATGCCTCTCTTTGACAAAACTAAACTTCAAGGAAGAAACCCTCACATGGTTGAAACCATCCACTATGTATGGAAGCGTAGGCACCTCGAAGAGGAAGTGGGG
>NW_019265194.1:10047-10945 GCF_002742605.1 Olea europaea var. sylvestris
TTTTTTTTTAATTATGCAAAATTGATGATTGAAATGAACTCAATATGCAAGATGATGTTTTAACAAATGAAATGCAAATCAAATGTTTAGAACGCAAATTGGTTGTATTCAATGAAAATTTAACGCACTAGGATCACGAATTCCCATGCAATGATCATCCTAAAGCCTAATTTCACAAAATGACAACGTGATTGAATTGTTGACGATTCAATGCTCCAAGAGAAGTTGAGATGCTTCTTCCAATTGGGATTGTATGTGTCCCCATACGAATTGTTCTGTTAGCGTTATCCCTACTGTGCATAGTCTGTCTGCTCATTTCCTTGCATTAAGATTGGGCACTCTATTGTTTTATGCTTAGCTCCACATTTTTCATAATTGCTCTTCTTAGCTTGTGCTGCCTGTGATATGCTTTCCATCTTGTGATACAGAGAGTCTATCTTTGCAGATATGGCCGAATAAGTATATATCTCGTAGACACCTGGAGTCTTCCTTGGGGCTACCCTCTCAGTAAACCACATGGCTGAAGTGGTAGCCATTCTCTCGAATAATTCCATTGCGCCATCAACTGTTCGTGTAGATATTGAGCCATCTGATGCTGAGTCCACCGTACTTTTGTGGCACGAAAGTAACCTTTTATAGAAGAATCGGATTTAGGTCTTTTTGCAAACCCATGTTGAGGGCACTTCCGGAGTATGTTTTTGAATCTATTCTAAGCTTCCTCAAATGATTCAGATTCTCCTTGACTGAATATTGATATATCATGTCTCAATTTTGCTATCTTAGCTAGCGAGAAGAACTTCGTGCAAAATTTATGAGCCAGCTCGTTCCAAGTAGTAATGCTTGCAAGCAGGAAGTGAATCCAACCATTCAAGTGCCCTATCCCGTAGTGTATGTGGAA
>NW_019265195.1:0-1089 GCF_002742605.1 Olea europaea var. sylvestris
CGTGATCACCAAAGGCCCATCCCCTGTCTACCTTTGCAATCACCCAGGAAGTAACACCCGCAATGCCAAACATATCATATAAGGATGCCTCATACGCCTCGGTGCCCTAGTAGTGGTCAATAAAACATTTATAAAGAAAACTCACTTTGAAATCATGTTTCGCATGCAGGATTTTCAACCATAATCACATGTCGTGCATGCATATGAAAATGCTCATGAATGACATATTTAATGTAAATCACTGTTTATAGGTTAAGCAACCTCATACTCAATGATCGTAACCACCATATGATGTGCTATAAGCCTCTTATCAAAGTTATGCAGATATTTCAACGTTACTATGTCACACATACTAGGTTCTTGCATTGTAGTTGCAAATGGATTTTCACTTACCTTTCGCCTTTATGTGTGTAAGCTCCTATGGAGTGTGTATCAATTCCCTTTTTTGCTTAACGTCGAAAAGTCACCTGTATTGTCATCTAATATTAAATACAATCCTCCCTTTAATAATTTTAACACACACAATCCCAAAATACGTCCATTCACGCTAAAACAATTTAGACAAAATCATTATTTCAAGTTACAGATGGCATTACAAACTAATCCCATAAGTCTCGCTATCTCTCGAGTCCAATTATGAACGTCAACGTCATCCAATTGTTTTCGACAACCTAGTATTCCTTAGGATATATTTTCTAGGCCCAAGAGTTCATTAGGGGACATCTAAATGTTGAAATCACATTAAATACCCAAATGGACAGAATCTGTTTTCTAGGTTTCCATCACCGTCCACTCATTTTTCAAATTCTTTTTCATGTCCTTACCTACATTTAACGGTTCCCAAACTTTTACTACACACCTATAACATATATGTGAAGATAATCAGATCATAACATTGTGACAAATGAAGTGTTTGGAGCTTCAAAAACAGTCCATTTTCCACTACACAAAATCAGGCAGTTTCTCCCTTTTTCTGTTTTCGGTTTCCATTTTATTATTATGATACCAACAGAATTCTAGGCCATTAAAATCATTTATACACTCCCTACTTACAAATAAAAACGTTCATATTGATATATATAAGTTAAA
>NW_019265195.1:1889-23924 GCF_002742605.1 Olea europaea var. sylvestris
GTTCATTTAATTTCTTACCCGATTCTCAACCGATTTCAACAATTCGCACCTCAATATTTATAATGTCGTATAAGACATATATTATTACGTTGTGATAATGTCACTTCATCCCTCATGTCCCAAATATGTGAATTACCTATCTAGGGTTTAAGGTGACTTTGATTAGCCGAATGGAAAGCTTGAACCTTCGTTGATACAAATTTTCGGCCTTTCAAATATTACAATAGTTACCAAGCCAATCTCCAACATTTAGTTAATCTAACTTTCTATCATAGCTCAATATAAAATCCACCACCTAGACCGAAGAGTCGAAGGTTATCACCATGTAAAGATTTTAACGCCTTGATGATCAAATGCATCGTTTTAAGAGAAGGCAATCAGGAAATTGATACAAATGACAATGTAATTAGCATGAAATACATGAATCATATTGGCCAAATGTAGAACGTGAAGTTTGGGGTATTACATATTCGCTAAAAACGAACAAACCCGAAGTTATCATGAAATCAAAAGCCACATTTCATTGGCTCGATTTCAATCGAATTGGACTAGTAATTCGCCAAAAACGAACAAACCCGAAGTTGTCATGAAATGAAAAACCACTTTTCATTGGCTCGATTCCAATCGAATTAGACTAGCAATTCGCCAAAAATGATCAAACCAGAAGTTATCATGAAATCAAAAGCCACTTTTCGTTGGCTCGATTACAATCGAATTGGACTAGCAACTCACCAAAAACGAACAAACCCGAAGTTATCATGAAATGAAAAACCACTTTTAATTGGCTCGATTCCATTGGACTAACAGTTCGCCAAAAACGAACAAACCCGAAGTTATCATGAAATGAAAAACCACTTTTCATTGGCTCGATTCCAATCGAAGCAATTCACCAAAAACGAACAAACCCGAAGTTATCATGAAATGAAAAACCACTTTTCATTAGCTCGATTCCAATCGATTAGACTAGCAAGTCGCCAGAAACAAACAAACCCGAAGTTATCATGAAATGAAAAACCACTTTTCTTTAGCTCGATTCCAATCGAATTAGTCTAGCAATTTGCCAAAAACGAACAAACTCGAAGCTATCATGAAATGAAAAACAACTTTTTATTGGCTCAATTCCAATCGAATTAGACTGGCAATTTGCCAAAAATGAACAAACCCGAAGTTATCATGAAATAAAAAACCACTTTTTATTGGCTCGATTCCGATTGAATTAGACTAGCAATTCGCCAAAAAAGAACAAATTCGAAGATATCATGAAATCAAAATCCACTTTTTGTTAGCTCGATTCCAATCGATCTAGACTAGCGATTCGCCAAAAACGAACAAACCCGAAGTTATCATGAAATGAAAAACCACTTTTCTTTTGCTCGATTCCAATCGAATTAGACTACCAATTTGCCAAAAACGAACAAACCCGAAGTTATCATGAAATAAAAAACCACTTTACATTGGTTCGATTCCAATCGAATTGGACTTATAATTCGCCAAAAACGAACAAACCCGAAGTTATCATGAAATCAAAAGCCACTTTTCATTGGCTCGATTCCAATCGATTTACACTACCAATTCCCCAAAAATGAACAAACTGAAGTTATTATGAAATGAAAAACAACTTTTCTTTGGCTCGATTCCAATCGAATTAGACTAGCAATTTACCAAAAACGAACAAACCCGAAGTTATCGTGAAATCAAAAGCCACATTTCATTGGCTCGATTCCAATCGAATTGGACTAGCAATTCGCCAAAAATGAACAAACCCAAAGTTATCGTGAAATAAAAAACCACTTTACATTGGTTCGATTCCAATCGAATTGGACTTGAAATTCGCCAAAAACGAACAAACCAGAAGTTATCATGAAATCAAAAGCCACTTTTCATTGGTTCGATTCCAATCGATTTACACTAGCAATTCGTCAAAAATGATCAAACTCGAAGTTATCATGAAACCAAAAGCCACTTTTCTTTTGCTCTATTCCAATCGAATTGGACTAGCAATATGCTAAAAATGAATAAACTCGAAGTTATCATGAAATGAAAAACCACTTTTAATTGGCTTGATTCCAATCGAATTGGACTAACAGTTCGCTAGGAATGAACAAACCCGAAGTTATCATGAAATGAAAAACCACTTTTCATTGGCTCGATTCCAATCGAAGCAATTCACCAAAAACGAACAAACTCGAAGTTATCATGAAATGAAAAATCACTTTTCGTTGGCTCGATTCCAATCGATTAGACTAGAAATTTGCCAAAAACGAACAAACCAGAAGTTGTCATGAAATGAAAAACCACTTTTCATTGGCTCGATTCCAATCGAATTAGACTAGCAATTCGTCAAAAATGATCAAACCCAAAGTTATCATGAAACCAAAAGCCACTTTTCTTTAGCTCGATTCCAATCGAATTGGACTAGCAATTTGCTAAAAATGAACAAACTCGAAGTTATCATGAAATGAAAAACCACTTTTAATTGGCTCGATTCCAATCGAATTGGACTAACAGTTCGCCAGGAACGAACAAACGCGAAGTTATCATGAAATGAAAAACCACTTTTCATTGGCTCGATTCCAATCAAAGCAATTCACCAAAAACGAACAAATCCGAAGTTATCATGAAATGAAAAACCACTTTTCATTGGCTCAATTCCAATCGATTAGACTAGCAAGTCGTCGAAAACAAAGAAACCCGAAGTTATCATGAAATGAAAAACCACTTTTCTTTAGCTCGATTCAAATCAAATTAGACTACCAATTTGCCAAAAATGAACAAACCGAAGTTATCATGAAATGAAAAACCCCTTTTCTTTGGCTCGAGTCCAATCGAATTAGACTAGCAATTTGCCAAAAACGAACAAACCCAAAGCTATCATGAAATGAAAAACCACTTTTTATTGGCTCAATTCCGATCGAATTAGACTAGCAATTTGCCAAAAACGAACAAACCCAAAGCTATCATGAAATGAAAAACCACTTTTTATTGGCTCAATTCCGATTGAATTAGACTAGCAATTCGCCAAAAATGAACAAACCCGAAGTTATCAAGAAATCAAAATCCACTTTTCATTTGCTCGACTCCAATCGATCTAGACGAGCAATTCACCAAAAATGAACAAACCCGAAGTTATCATGAAATGAAAAACCACTTTTCTTTTGCTCGATTCCAATTGAATTAAACTACCAATTTGCCAAAAATGAACAAACCCGAAGTTATCATGAAATCAAAAGCCATTTTTCATTGGCTCGATTCCAATCGGTTTAGACTAGCAATTCGCCAGAAATGAACAAACCCGAAGTTATCATCAAAGTGAAAAACCAAATTTCATTGGCTCGATTCCAATCGATTTACACTAGCAATTCCCCAAAAAATGAACAAACCTGAAGTTATCATGAAATGAAAAATAACTTTTCTCATGCTCGATTCCAATCGAATTAGACTAGGAACTCATCAAAAATGAACAAACCCAAAGTTATCGTGAAATCAAAAGCCACATTTCAATGGCTCGATTCCAATCGAATTGGACTAGCAATTCGCCAAAAACGAACAAACCGGAAGCTGTCATGAAATATAAAACCACTTTACATTGGTTCGATTCCAATCGAATTAGACTAGCAATTCGCCAAAAATGAACAAACCCGAAGTTATCATGAAATGAAAAACCACTTTTATTTGACTCGATTCCAATCGAATTGGACTTACAATTCGCCAAAAATGAACAAACCCAAAGTTATCATGAAATCAAAAGCCACTTTTCATTGGCTCGATCCTAATCGATTTACACTATCAATTCGCCAAAAATGAACAAACCTGAAGTTATCCTGAAATGAAAACCCACTTTTCTTTGGCTCGATTCCAATCAAATTAGACTAGCAATTTGCCAAAAACGAACAAACCCGAAGTTATCTTGAAATCAAAAGCCACTTTTCACTTGCTCGATTCCAATCGATTTAGACTAGCAATTCGCCAAAAACGAACAAACCCGATGTTACCATCAAAATAGAAAATCGCTTTTCATTGGCTCGATTCCAATCGAATTAAACTAGTAATTCGCCAAAAACGAACAAACCCAAAGTTATCATGAAATCGAAAACCACTTTTCATTAGCTCGATTCTAATCGAATTAGACTAGCAATTTGCCCAAAACGAATAAACCCGATGTTATCATCAAAATGGAAAACCACTTTTCATTGGCTCGATTCCAATCGAATTAAACTAGCAATCCACCAAAAACGAACAAACCCGAAGTTATCATGAAATCAAAAACCACTTTTCATTAGCTCGATTCTAATCAAATTAGATTAGCAATTCGTGAAGAAATGAACAACCCCAAAGTTGTCATGAAATCAAAAACCACTTTTCATTGGCTCAATTCTAATGATATTAGACTAGGAATTCGCCAAAAATGACAAATCCGAAGTTAACATGAAATCAAAAAACACTTTTCATTAGCTGGATTCGAATCGAATTCGACTACCAATTCGTTAAAACGAACAAACCCGAAGATATCATGAAATCAAAAGCCACTTTTCGTTGGCTCGATTCTAATCGATTTAGACTAGTAATTCGCGAAAAATGAACGAACCCGAAGTTATTGCCAAATCAAAAGCCTTATTTCAATGGCACGATTCCAATCGAATTAGACTAGAAATTCGCCGAAAATGAACAAACTGAAGTTATCATGATATCAAAAGCCCCTTTTCGTTGGCTAGTTTCCAAACAAATTAGATTGCAATTCGCCAAAAAATAACAAACACGAAGTTATCATGAATTCAAAAGCCGCTTTTCGTTGGCTCGATTCCAATTGAATTACACCAGAAATTCTCAAAAACGATCAAACCCGACGTTAGCATGAAACCAAAAACAACTTTTCATTGGCTCGATTCCAATCGAATTGGACTAGTAATTCGCAAAAAATGAACAAGCCCGAAGTTATCATGAAATCAAAAACTACTCTTCATTAGCTCAATTCCAATCGAATTAGATTAGCAATTCGCCAAAAATGAACAAACTTGAAGTTACCATGAAATGAAAAACTACATTTCATTGGCTCGATTCCAATTGAATGAGACTAGCGAATTGCCAAAATGAACAAACCCGAAGTTATCATGAATTCAAAAGACACTTTTTGTTGTCTCGATTCCAATCGAATTAGACTAGCGAAATGCTAAAATGAATAAACCCGAAGTTATCATGAAATCAAAAGACACTTTTCATTGCCTCGATTCCAATCGATTTAGACTAGCAATTCGCCAAAAATGAACACACCCGAAGCTATCATGAAATGAAAAATCACTTTTCATTGGCTCGATTCCAATCGAACTAGACTATCAATTCGCCAAAAACAAACAAACCCGAAGATATCATGAAATGAAAAACTACTTTTCTTTGGCTTGATTTCAATCGAATTAGACTAGCAATTCGCCAAAAATGAACTAACAAAATGTTATCATGAAATCAAAAGCGACTTTTCATTGGCTCGATTCCAATCGATTTACACTAGCAATTCGCCAAAAATGAACGAACCCGAAGTTATCATGAAATGAAAAACCACTTTTCTTTAGCTCGATTCCAATCGAATTAGACTAGCAATTCGTCAAAAACGAACAAACCCGGAGTTTTCATGAAATCAAAAGCCACATTTCATTAGCTCGATTCCAATCGAATTAGACTAGCAATTCGCCAAAAATGAACGAACCCGAAGTTATCATGAAATCAAAAGCGACTTTTCATGGGCTCGATTCCAATCGATTTAGACTAGCAATTCGCCAAAAATGAACGAACCCGAAGTTATCATGAAATCAAAAGCGACTTTTCATGGGCTCGATTCCAATCGATTTAGACTAGCAATTCGCCAAAAATGAACGAACCCGAAGTTATCATGAAATCAAAAGCGACTTTTCATTGGCTCGATTCCGATCGAAGTAGACTACCAACTCACCAAAACAAACAAAACCCGAAGTTATCATGAAATCAAAAACCACTTTTATTTAGCTCAATTCTAATCTAATCTTACAAGCAATTCACGAAAAAACGAAAAAACCCGAAGTTATCATGAAATCAAAAACCACTTTTCATTGGCTCAATTCCAATCAAATTAGACCAGCGATTCGCCAAAAACGAACAAATTCGAAGTTATCTTGAAATCAAAATCCATTTTTCATTAGCTCGATTCTGATCGAATTAGACGAGCAATTCGCCAAAAATGAACAAACCTGAAGTTATCATGAAATTGAAACCGTTTATGTTTAGCTCGATTCCAATCGATTTAGACTAGCAATTCGTCAAAAACGAACCTGAAGTTGTCATGAAATGAAAAATCACTTTTCTTTGGCTCGATTCCAATCGAATTAGATAGCAATTCGCCAAAAACGAACAAACCCGAAGTTATCATGAAATGAAAGACAACTTTTCTTTGGCTCGATTCCAATCGAATTAGATAGCAATTCGCCAAAAACGAACAAACCCGAAGTTATCATGAAATCAAAAGCCACTTTTCACTTGTTAAATTCCAATAGATTTAGACTAGCAATTCACCAAAAACGAGAAAACACGAAGCTATCATGAAATGAAAGACCACTTTTCATTGGCTCGATTCCAATCGATTTTGACAAGCAATTCGCTAAAAACGAACAAACCCGAAGTTATCATGAAATGAAAGACAACTTTTCTTTGGCTCGATTCCAATCGAATTAAACTAGCAATTCGTCAAAAATGAACAAACCCGAAGTTATCATGAAATCAAAAACCACTTTTCATTTGCTCGATTCCAATCGAATTAGCTAGCGATTCGCCAAAATCAAAAAAATCTGAAGATATCATGAAATCAAAAACCACTTTTAATTGGCTCAATTCCAATTAAATTAGACTAGCAATTAGCCAAAACGAACAAACCCGAAGTTATCATCGAATGAAAAATCACTTTTCATTGGTTCAATTTCAATCGAATTAGACTACTAATTCGCCAAAACGAACAAACCCGAAGATATCATGAAATCAGACGCCACTTTCCATTGGCTCTATTCCAATCGATTAGACTAGTAATTCGCCAAAAACGAACAAACCCAAAGTTATCATGAAATGAAAAACCACTTTTCTTTTGCTCGATTCAAATCGAATTAGTCTAGCAATTCACCAAAAATGAACAAACCCAAAGTTATCATGAAATGAAAAATCACTTTTCTTTGGCTCGATTCCAATCGAATTAGACTAGCAATTCGCCAAAAATGAACAAACAAAAAGTTATCACGGAATCAAAAGCCACTTTTCATTGGCTCGATTCCAATCGATTTACACTAGCAATTCGCCAAAAATGAACAAACCAGCAGTTATCTTGAAATGAAAAACCACTTTTCCTCGGCTCGATTCCAATCGACTTAGACTAGCAATTCGCCAAAAATGAACAAACCCGAAATTATCATGAAATCAAAAGCCACTTTTCATTGGCTCGTTTCCAATCGAATTGGACAAGCAATTCGCCAAAAAACGAACAAACCCGAAGTTATCTTGAAATGAAAAATCAATTTTCATTGGCTCGATTCCAATCGAATTAGACTAGCAGTTCGTCAAAAAACGAACAAACCAGAAGTTATCATGAAATGAAAAACCACTTTTTATTGGCTCATTTCCAATTGAACTAGACGAGCAATTCATGAAAAATGAACAAACCCGAAGTTGACATGAAGTCAAAATACACTTTTCATTAGCTCGATTCCAATATATTTAGACTAGCAATTCGCCAAAAACAAACAAACCCGAAGTTGTCATGAAGTCAAAATACACTTTTCATTAGCTCGATTCCAATAGATTTAGACTTGCAATTCGCCAAAAACAAACAAACCCGAAGTTATCATGAAATGAAAACCCACTTTTCTTTGGCTCGATTCCAATCGAACTAGACTAGCAATTCACGAAAAATGAGCAAACCCGAAGTTATCATGAAATCAAAAGCCGATTTTCATTGGCTCGATTCCAATCGATTTAGACTCACAATTCACCAAAAACGAACAAACCTGAAGTTATCATGAAAATGAAAAACCACTTTTCTTTGGCTCGATTCCAATCGAATTAGACTAGCAATTCGCCAAAAACGAACAAAACCGAAGTTATCATGAAATCAAAAGCCACTTTTCATTGGCTCATTTCCAATCGAATAGAGCTAGCAATTCGCTAAAAACGAACAAACCCTAAGTTATCATGAAGTGAAAAACCACTTTTCTTTGCCTCGATTCCAATCGAATTAGATTAGCAATTCGCCAAAAACGAACAAACCCGAAGTTATCATGAAAATGAAAAACCACTTTTCTTTGCCTCGCTTCCAATCGAATTAGATTAGCAATTCGCCAAAAACGAACAAACCCGAAGTTATCATGAAAATGAAAAACCACTTTTCTTTGCCTCGCTTCCAATCGAATTAGATTAGCAATTCGCCAAAAACGAACAAACCCGAAGTTATCATGAAAATGAAAAACCACTTCTCATTGTCTCGATTCCAATCGAATTAGACTAGCAATTCACCGAAAATGAACAAACCCAAAGTTATCTTGAAATAAAAAGCCCCTTTTCATTGGCTCGATTCCAATCTATTTAGATTAGCAATTCGCCGAAGACGAACAAACCCGAAGTTATCATGAAATGAAAAACCACTTTTCATTGGCTTGATTCCAATCGAATTGGACAAGCAATTCGCAAAAAATGAACAAATTCGAAGTTATCATGAAATCAAAAACCACTTTTCATTAGCTCGATTCCAATCGAATTAGATTAGCAATTCGCCAAAAACAAACAAACTCGAAGTTTTCATGAAATGAAAAACCACTTTTCATTGGCTCGATTCTAATCGAATTAGACTAGCAAATCTCAAAAATGAACAAACCCGAAGTTATCATGAAATAAAAGGAACTTTCTTTGCCTCGATTCCAATTAATTTAGATTAGCAATTCGCCAAAAATGAACATACCCGAAGCTATCATGAAATGAAAAATCACTTTTCATTGGCTTGATTCCAATCGAATTAGATTAGCAATTCGTCAAAAATGAACAAACCCGAAGTTATCATGAATTCAAACCTCACTTTTTATTGGCTCGGTTGCAATCAAATTAGACTAGCAATTCGCCAAAAATGAACAAACCCGAAGTTATCATGAAATCGAAAGCCACTTTTCATTGGTTCGATTCCAATCAATTTAGACTAGCAATCCACCAAAAATGAACAAACCCGAAGTTGTCGTGAAATCAAAAACTACATTTCATTAGTTCGATTCAAATTGAATTATACGAGCAATTCGACAAAAATGAACAAACCCGAAGCAATCATGAAATGAAAAACCGCTTTTCTTTGGGTCGATTCTAATCAATTTAGACTAGCAATTCGCCAAAAACAAACAAACCTGAAGTTATCACGAAATCAAAAACTACTTTTTGGCTCGATTCAAATCGAATTAGATAGAAATTCGCTAAAAACGCTCGATTACAATCGATTTAGACTAGCAATTCGCCAAAAATATAAAAACCCGATGTCATCATCAAAATGGAAAACCACTTTTCATTGGCTCGATTCCAATCTAATTAAACTAGCAATTCGCCAAAAACGAACAAACCCAAAGTTATCATGAAATCGAAAACCACTTTTCTTTAGCTCGATTCTAATAGAATTAGACTAGGAATTCGCCAAAAACGAACAAACCCGATGTTATCATCAAAATGGAAAACCACTTTTCTTTGCCTCGATTCCAATTGATTTAGATTAGCAATTCGCCAAAAATGAACATACCCGAAGCTATCATGAAATGAAAAATCACTTTTCATTGGCTCGATTCCAATCGAATTACACTAGCAATTCCTAAAAAATGAACAAACCCGAAGTTATCACGAAATGAAATACCACTTTTCATTGGCTCGATTCCAATCGAATTAGACTAGCAATTCGCCAAAAATGAACAAACCCGAAGTTATCATGAAATCAAAAGCCACTTTTCATTAGTTCGATTCCAATCGATTTAGACTAGCAATCCACCAAAAATGAACAAGCCCGAAGGTGTCGTGAAATCAAAAGCCACTTTTCGTTAGTTCGGTTCGAATCGAATTATAAGAACAATTCGACAAAAATTAACAAACTCGAAGTAATCATGAAATGAAAAATCGCTTTTCTTTGGCTCGATTCTAATCGATTTAGACTAGCGATTCGCCAAAAACGAACAAATCTGAAGTTATCATGAAATCAAAAACCACTTTTATTGGCTCGATTCCAATCGAATTAGATAGAAATTCGCTAAAAATAAACAAACCCGAAGTTATCATGAAATCAAAAGCTACTTTTCACTTGCTCGATTACAATCGATTTAGACTAGTAATTCGCCAAAAATGAACAAACCAGAAGTTATCTTGAAATGAAAAACCACTTTTCTTTGGCTCGATTCCAATCGACTTAGACTAGCAATTCGCCAAAAATGAACAAACCCAAAATTATCATGAAGTCAAAAGCCACTTTTCGTTGGCACTTTTCCAATCGAATTGGACAAGCAATTCGCTAAAAAACGAACAAACCCGAAGTTATCATGAAATGAAAAATCAATTTTCATTGGCTCTATTCCAATCGAATTAGACTAGCAGTTCGCCAAAAATGAACAAACCAGAAGTTATCTTGAAATGAAAAACCACTTTTCTTTGGCTCGATTCCAATCGAATTAGACTAGCAATTCGCCAAAAATGAACAAACCCAAAATTATCATGAAGTCAAAAGCCACTTTTCGTTGGCACTTTTCCAATCGAATTGGACAAGCAATTCGCTAAAAAACGAACAAACCCGAAGTTATCATGAAATGAAAACCCACTTTTCTTTGGCTCGATTCCAATCGAATTAGACTAGCAATTCACGAAAAATGAACAAACTCGAAGTTATCATGAAATCAAAAGCCAATTTTCATTGGCTCGATTCCAATCGATTTAGACTCACAATTCACCAAAAATGAACAAACCTGAAGTTATCATGAAAATGAAAAACCACTTTTCTTTGGCTCGATTCCAATCGAATTAGACTAGCAATTCGCCAAAAATGAACAAAACCGAAGTTATCATGAAATCAAAAGCCACTTTTCATTGGCTCATTTCCAATCGAATTGGGCTAGCAATTTGCTAAAAACGAACAAACCCGAAGTTATCATGAAGGGAAAAACCACTTTTCATTGGCTCGATTCCAATTGACTTAGACTAGCTGTTTGCCAAAAATGAACAAACCCGAAGTTATCATGAAATGAAAAACCACTTTTTATTGGTTCGATTCCAATTGAATTAGACTAGCAACTCACCAAAAACGAACAAACCTGAAGTTGTCATAAAATCAAAATCCACTTTTCATTAGCTCGATTCCAATAGATTTAGACTAGCAATTAGCCAAAAATGAACAAACCCGAAGTTATTATGAAATGAAAAACCACTTTTCTTTGCCTCGATTCCAATCGAATTAGACTAGCAATTCGCCAAAAATGAACAAACCCGAAGTTATCATGAAATCAAAAGCCTCTTTTCATTGGCTCGATTCCAATCGATTTAGACTAGCAATTCGCCAAAAATGAACGAACCCGATGTTATCATCAAAATGAAAAACCACTTCTCATTGTCTCGATTCCAATCCAATTAGACTAGCAATTCATCGAAAATGAACAAACCCGAAGTTATCTTGAAATAAAAATCCCCTTTTCATTGGCTCGATTCCAATCTATTTAGACTCGCAATTCGCCGAAGACGAACAAACCCGAAGTTATCATGAAATGAAAAACCACTTTTCATTGGCTCGATTCCAATCGAATTGGACAAGCAATTCGTAAAAAATGAACAAATTCGAAGTTATCATGAAATCAAAAACCACTTTTCATTAGCTCGATTCCAATCGAATTAGATTAGCAATTCGCCAAAAACAAACAAACTCGAAGTTTTGATGAAATGAAAAACCACTTTTCATTGACTCGATTCTAATCAAATTAGACTAGCAAATCTCCAAAATGAACAAACCCGAAGTTATCATGAAATAAAAGGCACTTTTCTTTGCCTCAATTCCAATCGATTCAGATTAGCAATTCGCCAAAAATGAACATACCCGAAGCTATCATGAAATGAAAAATCACTTTTCATTGGCTTGATTCCAATCGAATTAGACTAGCAATTCGTCAAAAATGAACAAACCGAAGTTATCATGAATTCAAACACCACTTTTTATTGGCTCGGTTGCAATCGAATTAGACTAGCAATTCGTCAAAAACGAACAAACCCGAAGTTATCATGAAATCGAAAGCCACTTTTCATTGGTTCAATTCCAATCAATTTAGACTAGCAATCCACCACAAATGAACAAACCCAAAGTTGTCATGAAATCAAAAACTACATTTCATTAGTTCGATTCAAATTGAATTATACGAGCAATTCGACAAAAATGAACAAACCCGAAGCAATCATGAAATGAAAAACCACTTTTCTTTGGCTCGATTCTAATCAATTTAGACTAGCAATTCGCCAAAAACGAACAAACCTGAAGTTATCATGAAATCAAAAACTACTTTTTTGGCTCGATTCAAATCGAATTAGATAGAAATTCGCTAAAAACGCTCGATTACAATCGATTTAGACTAGCAATTCGCCAAAAATGAACAAACCCGATGTCATCATCAAAATGGAAAATCACTTTTCATTGGCTCAATTCCAATCGAATTAAACTAGCAATTCGCCAAAAACGAACAAACCCAAAGTGATCATGAAATCGAAAACCACTTTTCTTTAGCTAGATTCTAATCGAATTAGACTAGGAATTCGCCAAAAATGAACAAACCCGATGTTATCATCAAAATGGAAAATCACTTTTCTTTTCCTCGATTCCAATTGATTTAGATTAGCAATTCGCCAAAAATGAACATACCCGAAGCTATCATGAAATGAAAATTCACTTTTCATTGGCTCGATTCCAATCGAATTAGACTAGCAATTCGTAAAAAATGAACAAACCCGAAGTTATCATGAAATGAAATACCACTTTTCATTGGCTCGATTCCAATCGAATTAGACTAGCAATTCGCCAAAAACGAACAAACCCGAAGTTATCATGAAATCAAAAGCCACTTTTCATTGGTTCGATTCCAATCGATTCAGACTAGCAATCCACCAAAAATGAACAAACCCGAAGGTGTCGTGAAATCAAAAACCACTTTTCGTTAGTTCTATTCGAATCGAATTATAAGAGTATTCGACAAAAATTAACAAACTCGAAGTAATCATGAAATGGAAAACCACTTTTCATTGGCTCGATTCCAATCGAATTAAACTAGCAATTCGCAAAAAATGAACAAACCCGAAGTTATCTTGAAATCAAAAACCACTCTTCATTAGCTCGATTCTAATCGAATTAGACTAGCAATTCGCGAAAAAATGAACAAACCCGAAGTTATCTTGAAATCAAAAACCACTCTTCATTAGCTCGATTCTAATCGAATTAGACTAGCAATTCGCGAAAAAATGAACAAACCCGAAGTTATCATGAAATCAAAAACCACTTTTCATTAGCTCAATTCCAATCAAATTAGACTAGCAACTCGCCAAAAACGAACAAACCAAAAGTTATCATGATATCAAAAGCCACTTTTCATTGGCTCGATTCCAATCGATTTACACTAGCAATTCGCCAAAAACGAACAAAACCGAAGTTATCATGAAATAAAAAACCACTTTTCTTTGGCTCGATTCCAATCGAATAAGACTAGCAATTCTTCAAAAGCGAACAAACCCGAAGTTATCATGAAATCAAAAGCCACTTTTTACTTGCTCGATTCCAATCGATTTAGAATAGCAATTCGCCAGAAATGAACAAACCCGAAGTTAGCGTGCAATGAAAGACCACATTTCATTGGCTCGATTCCAATCGATTTAGACTAGCAATTCGCAAAAAATGAACAAACCCGAAATTATCATGAAATCAAAAGCCACATTTCATTGGCTCGATTCCAATCGAATTGGACTAGCAATTTGCCAAAAATGAACAACCCGAAGTTATCATGAAATGAAATACCACTTTTCATTTGCTCGATTCCAATTGATTTAGACTAGCAATTCGCTAAAAACTAACAAACCCGAAGTTATCGTGAAATGAAAACAACTTTTCATTGGCTCAATTTCAATCGAATTAGACTAGCAATTCGCAACAAACGAACAAACCCGAAGATGTCATGAAATCAAAAGCCACTTTTCATTGGCTCGATTCTAATCGATTTAGACTAGCTATTCACCAAAAATGAGTAAACCCAAAGTTGTCGTGAAATCAAAAACCACATTTCATTAGTTCGATTCCAATCTAATTATACGAGCAATTCGCCAAAAATTAACAAACCCGAAGTTATCATGAAAGGAAAAACCACTTTTCTTTGGCTCCATTCCAATCGAGTTAGATAGCAATTCGTCAAAAACAAACAAACCCGAAGTTATCATGAAATCAAAAGCCACTTTTCACTTGCTCGATTCCAATCGATTTAGACTAGCAATTCGCCAAAAGCGAACAAACCCGATGTTATCATCAAAATGAAAAACTACTTTTCGTTAGCTCGATTCCAATCGAATTAAACTAGCAATTCGCTAAAAAAGAACAAACCTGAAGTTATCATGAAATCGAAACCACTTTTCATTAGCTCGATTCTAATCGAATCAGACTACCAATTTGCCAAAAAAAATGAACAAATCCGAAGTTATCATGAAACCAAAAACCGCTTTTCATTGGCTCAATTCCAATCAAATTAGACTAACAATTCGCCAAAAAGAAACAAATTCGAAGTTATCATGAAATCAAAAACCACTTTTCATTCGCTGGATTCGAATCGAATTAGACTACCAATTCGCCAAAGCAAGCAAACCCGAAGATATCATGAAATCAAAAGCCACTTTTCGTTGGCTCGATTCTAATCGATTTAGACTAGTAATTCGCCAAAAATGAACAAACCCGAAGTTATTCCCAAATCAAAAGCCGTATTTCAACGGCACGATTCCAATTGAATTAGACTAAGAAATTCCCAAAAATGAACAAACCTGAAGTTATCATGAAATCAAAAGCCACTTTTCGTTGGCTCGATTCCAAACGAATTAGACTGCAATTCGCCAAAAAATATCAAACACAAAGTTATCATGAATTTAAAAGCCATTTTTCATTGGCTCGATTTCAATTGAATTAGACCAGAAATTCTCAAAAACGATTAAACCGATGTTATCATGAAACCAAAAACCACTTTTCATTGGCTCGATTCCAATCGAATTGGACTAGCAATTCGCAAAAAATAAACAAACCCGAAGTTATCATGAAATCAAAAACAACTTTTCATTCGCTGGATTCGAATCGAATTAGACTACCAATTCGCCAAAACAAGCAAACCCGAAGATATCATGAAATCAAAAGCTACTTTTCGTTGGCTCGATTCCAATCGATTTAGACTAGTAATTCGCCAAAAATGAACAAACCCGAAGTTATTGCCAAATCAAAAGCCGTATTTCAATGGCACGACTCCAATCGAATTAGACTAAGAAATTCCCAAAAATGAACAAACCTGAAGTTATCATGAAATCAAAAGCCACTTCTCATTGGCTCGATTCCAAACGAATTAGACTGCAATTCGCCAAAAAATATCAAACACGAAGTTATCATGAATTCAAAAGCCACTTTTCGTTGGCTCGATTCCAATTGAATTAGACCAGAAATTCTCAAAAATGATCAAACCCGACGTTATCATGAAACGAAAAACCACTTTTCATTAGCTCGACTCCAATCGAATTGGACTAGTAATTCGCAAAAAATGAACAAACCGAAGTTATCATGAAATCAAAAACCACTTTTCATTAGCTTGATTCCAATCCAATTAGATTAGCAATTCGCCAAAAACAAACAAACTCGAAGTTATCATGAAATGAAAAACCACTTTTCATTGGCTCGATTCCAGTCGAATTAGACTAGCGAAACTCCAAAATGAACAAACCCGAAGTTATTATGAAATCAAAAGACACTTTTCATTGCCTCGATTCCAATCGATTTAGACAAGCAATTCGTCAAAAAATGAACATACCCGAAGCTATCATGAAATGAAAAATCACTTTTCATTGGCTCGATTCCAATCAAATTAGACTATCAATTCGCCAAAAACGAACAAACCCGAAGTTGTCAAGAAATGAAAAACCACTTTTCATTGGCTCGATTCCAATCGAATTAGACAAGAAATTCGCCAAAATGAACAAACCTGAAGATATCATGAAATGAAAAACCACTTTTGTTTGGCTCGATTCCAATCGAATTAGACTAGCAATTCGCCAAAAACGAACAAAGAAAAAGTTATCATGAAATCAAAAGTCACATTTCATTGGTTCGATTCCAATCGATTTACACTAGCAATTTGCCAAAAACGAACAAACCCGAAGTTATCATGAAATGAAAAACCACTTTTCTTTGGCTCGATTCCAATCGAGTTAAACCAGCAATTCGCCAAAATGAACAAAGTCCAAGTTATCAGGAAATCAAAAGCCACTTTTCATTGGCTCGTTTCCAATCAAATTAGACGAGCAATTCGCCAAAAATGAACAAACCCGAAGTTATCATGAAATTAAAAACTGCTTTTCTTCGGCAAGATTCCAATCGACTTAGACTAGCAATTTGCAAAAAACAAACAAACCCGAAGTTCTAATGAAATGAAAAACCACTTTTCTTTGGCTCAATTCCAATCAAATTAGACTAGCAATTCGCCAAAAATGAACAAACAAAAAGTTATCATGAAATCAAAAGCCACTTTTCATTGTCTCAATTCCAATCGATTTACACTAGTAATTTGTCAAAAACGAACAAACCTGAAGTTATCATGAAATTAAAAACCACTTTTCTTTCGCTCGATTCCAATCGAATTAGACTAGCAATTCGCCAAAAACGAACAAACCCGAAGTTATCAGGAAATCAAAAGCCACTTTTCATTGGCTCGATTCCAATCGAATTAGACTAGCAATTCGCCAAAAATGAACAAACCCGAAGTTATCAGGAAATCAAAAGCCACTTTTCATTGGCTCGTCTCTATTCGAATTGGACGAGCAATTCACCAAAAATGAACAAACCCGAAGTTATCATGAAATTAAAAATCGCTTTTCTTTGGCTCGATTCCAATCGATTTAGACTAGCAATTCGCTAAAAACAAACAAACCAAAAGTTATAATGAAATGAAAAACCACTTTTCTTTGTCTCGATTCCAATCGAATCAGATAGCAATTCGCCAAAATGAACAAACCCGAAGTTATCATGAAATCAAAAGCCACTTTTCACTTGCTTGATTCCAATCGATTTAGACTGGTAATTCGCCAAAAATCAACAAACCCGATGTTATCATGAAATGAAAGACCACATTTCATTGGCTCGATTCCAATCGATTTAGACTAGCAATTCGCAAAAAATGAACAAACCCGAAGTTATCATGAAATGAAAAACCACTTTTCTTTGGCTGGATTCCAGTCGAATTAGACTAGCAATTCGCCAAAAATGAACAAACAAAGAGTTATCATGAAATCAGAAGCCACTTTTCATTGGCTCATTTCCAATCGATTTACACTAGCAATTCGCCAAAAACGAACAAACCCGAAGTTATCATGAAAAGAAAAACAACTTTTCTTTGGCTCGATTCCAATCGAATTAGACTAGCAATTCGCCAAAAACGAACAAACCCGAAGTTATCATGAAATCAAAAGCCACTTTTCATTGCCTTGTTACCATTCGAATTGGACGAGCAATTCGCCAAAAATGAGCACGCTTGAAGTTATCATTAAATTAAAACCCCTTTTCTTTGGTTGGATTCCAATCAATTTAGACTAGCAATTCGCCAAAAATGAACAAACCCGAAGTTATCATGAAATGAAAAACCACTTTTCTTTCACTCGATTCCAATCGATTTAGATAGCAATTCACCAAAAACGATAAAACCCAAAGTTATCATTAAATCAAAAGCCACTTTTTACTTGCTCGATTCCAATGGATTTTGACTAGCAATTAGCCAAAAACGAACAAACCCGAAGTTATCATGAAATGAAAGACCACATTTCATTGGCTCGATTCCAATCGATTTAGACTTGCAACACGCAAAAAATGAACAAATGCGAAGTTAACATGAAATAAAAAAACCACTTTTCTTTGGCTTGATTCGAATTGAATTACTATAGCAATTTGCCAAAAAACGAACAAACCCGAAGTTATCATGAAAACAAAATCAACTTTTCATTAGCTCGATTCCAATTGATTTCGACTAGCAATTTGCCAAAAACGAACAAACCCGAAGTTATCACGAAATCAAAAGCCACTTTTCATTGGCTCGATTTCAATCGAATTATACTAACAATTCGCCAAAATGAACAAACCCGAAGTTATCATGAAATGAAAAACCACTTTTCACTAGCTCGATTCCAATCGAATTGGACTAGCAATTCGCCAAAAATGAACAAACCGAAGTTATCATGAAATCAAAATCAACTTTTCATTAGCTTGATTCCAATCAATTCAGACTACCAATTTGCCAAAAACGAACAAACCCGAAGTTATCATGAAATCAAAAGCCACTTTTCATTAGTTCGATTCCAATCGGTTTTGACTAGCAATTCGCCAAAAATGAACGAACCCGATGTTATTGTGAAATCAAAAACCACTTTTATTTAGCTCGATTCCAATCGAATTAGACAAGCAATTCTACAAAATTGAACAAACCTGAAGTTATCATGAAATGAAAAATCGCTTTTCTTTGGCTCGATTCCGATCGATTTAGACTAGCAATTCGCCAAAAATGAACAAACCTGAAGTTATCATGAAATGAAAATCCACTTTTCTTTGGCTCGATTCCAACCGAATTAGATAGCAATTCGCCAAAAATTAATAAACCCGAAGTTATCATGAAATCCAAGGCCACTTTTCACTTGCTCGATTCGAATCGATTTAGATTAGCAATTCGCCCAAAACGAACAAACCCGAAGTTATCATGAAATAAAAAACCACTTTACATTGACTCGATTCCAATCGATTTAGACTAGCAATTCACCAAAAACGAACAAACCCGAAGTTATCATAAATACAAAAGCCACTTTTCATTGGCTCAATTCCAATCAAATTAGACTAGCAATTCGCTAAAACGAACAAATCTGAAGTTCTCATGGAATGAAAAACCACGTTTCATTGGCTCGATTCCAATCGAATTAGACAACCAATTCACCGAATCGAACAAACCCGAAGGTATCATGAAATCAAAAGCCACTTTTATTTGGCACGATTCCAATCGAATTGGGCTAGCAGTTCGCCAAAAACGAACAAGCCCGAAGTTATCGTGAAATGAAAAACCACTTTTCATTGGCTCAATTCCAATCGTAGCAATTCACCAAAAACGAACAAGCACGAAGTTATCATGAAATGAAAAACCACTTTTTACCAACTCGATTCCAATCGATTAGTCGAGCAAGTCGCCAAAAACAAACAAAGCAGAAGTTGTTATGAAATGAAAAACCACGTTTCTTTAGCTCGATTCCAATCGAATTAGACTAGCAATTTGACAAAAATGAACAAACCCAAAGTTATCATGAAATGAAAAACCACTTTTTATTGGCTAGATTCCAATCTAATTAGACTGGAAATTTGCTAAAAATGAACAAACCCGAAGTTATCATGAAATGAAAAACAACTTTTTATTGGCTCGATTCCAATTGAATTAGATTAGTAATTCGCTAAAATGAACAAAGCGAAGTTATCATGGAATGAAAAACCACGTTTCATTGGCTCGATTCCAATCAAATTAGACAACCAATTCATCGAATCGAACAAACCCGAAGGTTTCAATTCCAATCGAATTGGACTAGAAGTTCGCCAAAAATGAATAAAAGTCCCGAAGTTATCATGAAATGAAAAACCACTTTTCATTGGCTCAATTCCAATCGAAGCAATTCACCAAAAATGAACAAGCCCGAAGTTATCATGAAATGAAAAATAACTTTTTATCGGCTCGATTCCAATCGATTAGACTAGCAAGTCGCCAAAAACAAATAAACCCGAAGTTATCATGAAATGAAAAACCAATTTTCTTTAGCTCGATTCCAATCGAATTGGACTAGCAATTTGCCAAAAACGAACAAACCCGAAGTTATCATGAAATGAAAAACCACTTTTTATTGGCTCGATTCCAATCGAATTACACTAGCAATTTGCCAAAAACGAACAAACCCGTAGTTATCATGAAATAAAAAACAACTTTTTATTGGCTCGATTCCTATTGAATTAGACTAGTTTTGCCATAAACGAACGAACCCAAAGTTATCATGTAATCAAAATCCACTTTTCGTTAGCTCGATTCCAATCGATCTAGACTAGCGATTCGCCAAAAACGAACAATCTAAAGTTATCATGAAATGAAAAACCACTTTTCTTTTGCTCGATTCCAATCGAATTAAACTACCAATTTCCCAAAAATGAACAAACCCGAAGTTATCATGAAATCAAAAGCCACTTTTCATTTGCTTGATTCCAATCAATTTAGACTACCAATTCGCCAAAAACGAACAAACCCGAAGTTATCATCAAAGTGAAAAACCACTTTTCATTGGCTCGATTCCAATCGATTTACACTAGCAATTCCCCAAAAATGAACAAACCCAAAGTTATTATGAAATGAAAAATAACTTTTCTTTGGCTCGATTCTAATCGAATTAGACTAGCAATTCACCAAAAACGAACAAACCCGAAGTTATCGTAAAATCAAAAGCCACATTTCATTGGCTCGATTCCAATCGAATTGGACTAGCAATTTGCCAAAAACGAACAAACTCAAAGTTATCATGAAATAAAAAACCACTTTACATTGGTTCGATTCCAATCGAATTGGACTTGTAATTCGCCAAAAAGGAATAAACCCGAAGTTATCATGGAATCAAAAGCCACTTTTCATTGGTTAGATTCCAATCTATTTACACTAGCAATTCCCCAAAAACGAACAAATCTGAACTTATAATGAAATGAGAAACTACTATTCTTTGGCTCGATTCCAATCGAATTGGACTAGTAATTCTGTCACACCCCCAAATTAATATTGATATCTATACACAACCTAGACATAGAATTTTACATATATTTATATTTTTTTTGAGTTTGTTAACTTCTAATCACCTGTGACACGATCATATAATATATCGAAACCCAAAATCATATCGCCATAATCCATCATATATATTCAGAGCTTATAAACATGTCTACAGGCCATTTCAAAAGTACACTATATAGGATTCCAAAATATAACCCAACAGATGGTAGCCTACAGGTCGTCATCCATGTACATCAAACTCTGGAATCCTGTAGGAGCTCCACAGCTAACCATGCTCTCTATGTAGTTCCGTGTTCACCTGCAATGCAAGAACTACATAAGCCAATGCTTAGTAAGCAAAATCATGCATGTCCTGAACATGAGTAATAACAACATATGACACCATGCCATTTACTTTAAATATCACGATAAAAATATCATATTTCAATATTCGTCAAAGTCGACTAGAAATCATTTCACTTGAAACTTTCATTTCATTGGGCCCTTGACCCACCTACTATGCACCGGATAGAGCTCTATATAATATCAATATCAATAATCAAATGGCCAATATGAAATCGACACCGACGAGTGGACCATCCTCTCATGACCACTAGAGGCCCATCCCCTGACTACCCCTATGATCACCCAAGAAGTCTCCCACCCGGCAGCGCCAATAATCATAATATCACAAGGGCACAGTCGAGTGGTCCGCCCTCCCGTGATCACCAAAGGCCCATCCCCTGTCTACCTTTGCAATCACCCAGGAAGTAACACCCGCAATGCCAAACATATCATATAAGGATGCCTCATACGCCTCGGTGCCCTAGTAGTGGTCAATAAAACATTTATAAAGAAAACTCACTTTGAAATCATGTTTCGCATGCAGGATTTTCAACCATAATCACATGTCGTGCATGCATATGAAAATGCTCATAAATGA
>NW_019265195.1:24225-24741 GCF_002742605.1 Olea europaea var. sylvestris
GGTTCCCAAACTTTTACCACACACCTATAACATATATGTGAAGATAATCAGATCATTACATTGTGACAAATGAAGTGTTTGGAGCTTCAAAAACAGTCCATTTTCCACTACACAAAATCAGGCAGTTTTTCCCTTTGACTGTTTTCGGTTTCCATTTTATTATTATGATACCAACATAATTCTAGGCCATTAAAATCATTTCTACACTCCCTAGTTACATATAAAAACGTTTATATTGACTTATATAAGTTAAACACTAAGTATCATTCCAAAATCAAGGTATAAATCACTCAATCCAGCAATTCCTCATCTCTGTCGAGATTACTTTCTTTCAAATTCTTGCAATTAATTACCCCTATTTATGCATCATAACATCATTAACAACACTCCAAATTAATTACAAACAAGTTCAGATGTTTAAGAAATCATAAACCCCTTAAGAAATAATAGAAACAAACCTCAAAACTGTGGAGTAACAAAGCTGTTCAGAAATTCCAGCTTCTTGTTTCTATTTCT
>NW_019265195.1:25086-26356 GCF_002742605.1 Olea europaea var. sylvestris
TAATATATTATCTAGGAGGTAAATGAGTGGTCTTTAAATAGTTGAAGTCGTGCATATTACTTAAGGATTAAGAATATCATGGGCTGCAGCCACCTCAAGCAATCAAGGTGAGTCACTAAGCTGGAGCTGTCATCTTGGCTGCAATACTTGACTTTTCTACCATTATTTTTGTGTCCATTTATGATATTTAAGATATATATTCATCCTATATTAAGTCCTTGGGGATTAGACACGAAATTTATGCCTTAAGGTTGAAGCAATTATATATTAAAGTGAAAAGTCCCCTAGCATGAGCTGTCCAAGTAGGAGGTGGCTTCTTGCAGCCAACTTTGACTTCTCCCTTGCACCACATGGAGCCATATGTGACGTAGAAGAGTTATAAATATCTTGTGTAAAGTTCTAAGGGCTTATAGGACGTGTTGGAGGCTTAAGGTTGAAGGAATTAGAGTTTAAAGTGGCAAGTCGTCACATGTTAAGTAGGTGTTGTCTCCTTTGATTAAATTCTGATTTTACATCTATCCTTGCAGGTATAAATCAAGTGTCATTCATTTATTTTGATGTGCTTACAATCTATTTCACTTGCATTAAGATCCCAAAGTACTTTATATATCTAATTCCTCAACTGTTCATTTAATTTCTTACCCGATTCTCAACCGATTTCAACAATTCGCACCTCAATATTTATAATGTCGTATAAGACATATATTATTACGTTGTGATAATGTCACTTCATCCCTCATGTCCCAAATATGTGAATTACCTATCTAGGGTTTAAGGTGACTTTGATTAGCCGAATGGAAAGCTTGAACCTTCGTTGATACAAATTTTCGGCCTTTCAAATATTACAATAGTTACCAAGCCAATCTCCAACATTTAGTTAATCTAACTTTCTATCATAGCTCAATATAAAATCCACCACCTAGACCGAAGAGTCGAAGGTTATCACCATGTAAAGATTTTAACGCCTTGATGATCAAATGCATCGTTTTAAGAGAAGGCAATCAGGAAATTGATACAAATGACAATGTAATTAGCATGAAATACATGAATCATATTGGCCAAATGTAGAACGTGAAGTTTGGGGTATTACATATTCGCTAAAAACGAACAAACCCGAAGTTATCATGAAATCAAAAGCCACATTTCATTGGCTCGATTTCAATCGAATTGGACTAGTAATTCGCCAAAAACGAACAAACCCGAAGTTGTCATGAAATGAAAAACCACTTTTCATTGGCTCGATTCCAATCGAATTAGACTAGCAATTCGC
>NW_019265195.1:26435-26597 GCF_002742605.1 Olea europaea var. sylvestris
AACAAACCCGAAGTTATCATAAAATGAAAAACCACTTTTAATTGGCTCGATTCCATTGGACTAACAGTTCGCCAAAAACGAACAAACCCGAAGTTATCATGAAATGAAAAACCACTTTTCATTGGCTCGATTCCAATCGAAGCAATTCACCAAAAACCAAAA